>NW_027207417.1:300000-426359 GCF_963455315.2 Globicephala melas
ATAAACGCAGCAGTGATAGGATTGGAGAGGTTCGGTGAGCAAATGAAGACCCTTTGAAGTCATATTGCATGGTACCCATTCCACGGGTCCCAACTACCCAGGTTTAAGGTATTCTTCCTTCAGCTATAACATGCATGTGGAACCCAGAGTATGATCAACCGTGTGAACGGGAGACGTGTTCAAATATGTCTCAGTTTTCCTGCCCTGGTACTCGGGTGCAACATTCCAGACGCTTTACTAACACTCTCCCCACTTGGAGAGTCAGCGCCTTTAACCTCCTGTTTGGCCCAGTTTGCAATTTCTGCGGAAGATGAACAGGAATAGGGAGAACCAATGAGAGACTAGCTGGAGGTGTCTGGACGGGCAAATTTAACTCTAGTTTCCCACCAGGAAGGGGAATTAACCAAAGGCTCAGCGTGCCGTGCCGGAACCAGATTAGGGCCTGAAGCCATCCTGCGGTGTTGCGGCCAGGTCACAAGAAAGCGAGTTGAAGAAAGGAGCTCAGGGGCACTGTAATTCACAAACCTGCAGAGTTATAAATGACAGCTATCGTACAAAAATATACTGAATTAAGGCTGCCAAGAGGAGTTGAAAGCGGGGCAGAATTGCAGGAAACCGATTTCAGGAGGTGGACTGGAATTGCATTGAAAGCATAGGAAAAGAGGCAGAACGTCCACAATGATGCACTTGGCCAAAAAGGGCGTATGCGTTTTTTCCTGAATATATTCAGGAAAAAACGCATACGCCCTTTTTGGCCAACCAAGCAAGCTTGCAAAGGAAATCTGCACTACAATGAAGTCTTACTTCCCCCCAGTCAAAAGGGCCATCTGAAAAAAGTGTAAAATCCAGAAAGGCAGGACAGGCCATGGAGAACTGGGAGCCTTGTTATGCTGATGGGCGGGATGTAAATTGCCAACAGACACTCGGGAGAAGTGTATGGTGTTTCCTGAAACATCTAAAAAACAAAGCAACAGAGCCTAGGGCACTTCCACTTATGGTCCTATAGCTTAGGGAAATTAAAATGAAAAAGACACAGCCACCCCAAAGTTTGGGACGCCTCTCTTTACAAGAACCTCGTTTACCGTACAAGTTCAATATCACAGAAAGTGAAAAATGGATAAAGAACTTGTGGTACTTACGTACAATGCAGTATCACTCAGCAGTGAAATCTATGTCATCAGGCCCGTAGCAGCACAATGAGTGGATTCAGGTACAATGATTCTAACTGAAATAAGTCACACAGAAAAAGAAACATCATAAGATATCAGTAATACACAGAATGTAAACTTCGCTACACAGGAACTGAATTCCAAAACAGAACAGGGTCTCAAATTTAGAAAACCACCTTATCCTTGTTTAAGGGTAAAGGTGAGTTGGGGTGCTGCATAAAACCAGAGATTGAAATGAGCACAGATAAAGTTCCTTAAGCCAAATATGGAATAGACAAGAGCTACTCCTTGCTCAACGAAATGGACTCAACACCGCATATTAAACGCCTAAGAATGTACCTGACTCTTAAGTATCTTAAAACCTATGGATTGCTATGTCTCCGAAAGAGAATCAAGCATGTGTACAGGGACATAAACGCAGCAGTGATAGGATTGGAGAGGTTCGGTGAGCAAATGAAGACCCTTTGAAGTCATATTGCATGGTACCCATTCCACGGGTTTCAACTACCCAGGTTTAAGGTATTCTTCCTTCAGCTAAAACATGCATGTGGAACCTAGAGTATGATCAACCATGTGATCGGGAGACGTGTTCAAATATGTCTCAGTTTTCGTACACTGGTACTCGGGTGCAACATTCCAGACGCTTTACTAACACTCTCCCGACTTGGAGAGTCAGTCCCTTTAACCTCCTGTTTGGCCCAGTTTGCAATTTCTGCGGAAGATGAACAGGAATAGCGAGAACCAATGAGAGACTAGCTGGAGGTGTCTGGACGGGCAAATTTAACTCTCATTTCCCGCCAGGAAGGGGAAATAACCAAAGGCTCAGCGTGCCGTGCCGGAACCAGATTAGGGCCTGAAGCCATCCTGTGGTGTTGCGGCCAGCTCACAAGAAAAGGAGTTGAAGAAAGGAGCTCAGGGTCACTGTAATTCAAAAGCCTGCAGAGTTATAAATGACAACTATCGTCCAAAAATATACTGAAGTAAGGCTGCCAAGAGGACTTGAAAGCGGGACAGAATTGCAGGAAACCGATTTCAGGAGGTAGACTGGAATTGCATTGAAAGCATAGGAAAAGAGGCAGAACGTCCACAATGATGCACTTGGCCAAAAAGGGCGTATGCGTTTTTTCCTGAATATATTCAGGAAAAAACGCATACGCCCTTTTTGGCCAACCAAGCAAGCTTGCAAAGGAAATCTGCACTACAATGAAGTCTCACTTCCCCCCGGTCAAAAGGGCCATCTGAAAAAAGTGTAAAATCCAGAAACGCAGAACAGGCCATGGAGAACTGGGAGCCTTGTTATGCTGATGGGCGGGATGTAAATTGCCAACAGACACTCGGGAGAAGTGTATGGTGTTTCCTGAAACATCTAAAAAACAAAGCAACAGAGCCTAGGGCACTTCCACTTATGGTCCTATAGATTAGGGAAATTAAAATCAAAAAGATACAGCCACCCCAATGTTTGGGACGCCTCTGTTTACAAGAACCTCGTTTACCGTACAAGTTCAATATCACAGAAAGTGAAAAATGGATAAAGAACTTGTGGTACTTACGTACAATGCAGTATCACTCAGCATTGAAATCTAAGTCATCAGGCCCGTAGCAGCACAATGAGTGGATTCAGGTACGATGATTCTAACTGAAATAAGTCACACAGAAAAAGAAACATCATAAGATATCACTAATACACGGAATGTAAACTTGGCTACACAGGAACTGAATTACAGAACAGAACAGGGTCTCAAATTTAGAAAACCAACTTATGCTTGCTTAAGGGGAAAGGTGAGTTGGGGTGCTGCATAAAACCAGAGATTGAAATGAGCACAGATAAAGTTCCTTAAGCCAAATATGGAATAGACAAGAGCTACTCCTTGCTCAACGAAATGGACTCAACACCACATATTAAACGCCTAAGAATGTACCTGACTCTTAAGTATCTTAAAACCTATGGATTGCTATGTCTCCGAAAGAGAATCAAGCATGTGTACAGGGACATAAACGCAGCAGTGATAGGATTGGAGAGCTTCGGTGAGCAAATGAAGACCCTTTGAAGTCATATTGCATGGTACCCATTCCACGGGTCTCAACTCTCCAGGTTTAAGGTATTCTTCCTTCAGCTAAAACATGCATGTGGAACCCAGAGTATGATCAATCGTGTGAACGGGAGACGTGTTCAAATATGTCTCAGTTTTCGTACCCTGGTACTCGGGTGCAACATTCCAGATGCTTTACTAACACTCTCCCCACTTGGAGAGTCAGCGCCTTTAACCTCCTGTTTGGCCCAGTTTGCAATTTCTGCGGAAGATGAACAGGAATAGGGAGAACCAATGAGAGACTAGCTGGAGGTGTCTGGACGGGCAAATTTAACTCTCATTTCCCACCAGGAAGAGGAAATAACCAAAGGCTCAGCGTGCCGTGCCGGAACCAGATTAGGGCCTGAAGCCATCCTGCGGTGTTGCGGCCAGCTCACAAGAAAGCGAGTTGAAGAAAGGCGCTCAGGGGCACTATAATTCACAAACCTGCAGAGTTATAAATGACAGCTATCATCCAAAAATATACTGAAGTAAGGCTGCCAAGAGGACTTGAAAGCGGGGCAGAATTGCAGGAAACCAATTTCAGGAGGTAGACTGGAATTGCATTGAAAGCATAGGAAAAGAGGCAGAACGTCCACAATGATGCACTTGGCCAAAAAGGGCGTATGCGTTTTTTCCTGAATATATTCAGGAAAAAACGCATACGCCCTTTTTGGCCAACCAAGCAAACTTGCAAAGGAAATCTGCACTACAATTAAGTCTCACTTCCCCCCGGTCAAAAGGGCCATCTGAAAAAGGTGTAAAATCCAGAAAGGCAGGACAGGCCATGGAGAACTGGGAGCCTTGTTATGCTGATGGGCGGGATGTAAATTGCCAACAGACACTTGGGAGAAGTGTATGGTGTTTCCTGAAACATCTAAGAAACAAAGCAACAGAGCCTAGGGCACTTTCACTTATGGTCCTATAGCTTAGGGAAATTAAAATCAAAAAGACACAGCCACCCCAAAATTTGGGACGCCTCTGTTTACAAGAACCTCGTTTACCGTACAAGTTCAATATCACAGAAAGTGAAAAATGGATAAAGAACTTGTGGTACTTACGTACAATGCAATATCACTCAGGAATGAAATCTATGTCATCAGGCCCATAGCAGCATAATGAGTGGATTCAGGTATGATGATTCTAACTGAAATAAGTCACACAGAAAAAGAAACATCATAAGATATCACTAATACACGGAATGTAAACTTGGCTACACAGGAACTGAATTCCAAAACACAACAGGGTCTCAAATTTAGAAAACCAACTTATGCTTGCTTAAGGGGAAAGGTGAGTTGGGGTGCTGCATAAAACCAGAGATTGAAATGAGCACAGATAAAGTTCCTTAAGCCAAATATGGAATAGACAAGAGCTACTCCTTGCTCAACGAAATGGACTCAACACCCCATATTAAACGCCTAAGAATGTACCTTACTAGTAAGTATCTTAAAACCTATGGATTGCTATGTCTCCAAAAGAGAATCAAGCGTGTGTACAGGGGCATAAACGCAGCAGTGATAGGATTGGAGAGGTTTGGTGAGCAAATGAAGACCCTTTGAAGTCATATTGCATGGTACCCATTCCACGGGTTTCAACTACCCAGGTTTAAGGTATTCTTCCTTCAGCTAAAACATGCATGTGGAACCTAGAGTATGATCAACCATGTGATCGGGAGACGTGTTCAAATATGTCTCAGTTTTCGTACCCTGGTACTCGGGTGCAACATTCCAGACGCTTTACTAACACTCTCCCAACTTGGAGAGTCAGTCCCTTTAACCTCCTGTTTGGCCCAGTTTGCAATTTCTGTGGAAGATGAACAGGAATAGCGAGAACCAATGAGAGACTAGCTGGAGGTGTCTGGACGGGCAAATTTAACTCTCATTTCCCGCCAGGAAGAGGAAATAACCAAAGGCTCAGAGTGCCGTGCCGGAACCAGATTAGGGCCTGAAGCCATCCTGTGGTGTTGCGGCCAGCTCACAAGAAAAGGAGTTGAAGAAAGGAGCTCAGGGGCACTGTAATTCAAAATCCTGCAGAGTTATAAATGACAGCTATCGTCCAAAAATATACTGAAGTAAGGCTGCCAAGAGGACTTGAAAGCGGGGCAGAATTGCAGGAAACCGATTTCAGGAGGTAGACTGGAATTGCATTGAAAGCATAGGAAAAGAGGCAGAACGTCCACAATGATGCACTTGGCCAAAAAGGGCGTATGCGTTTTTTCCTGAATATATTCAGGAAAAAACGTATACGCCCATTTTGGCCAACCAAGCAAGCTTGCAAAGGAAATCTGCACTACAATGAAGTCTGACTTCCCACCCCCGCCGGTCAAAAGGGCCATCTGAAAAAAGTGTAAAATCCAGAAAGGCAGGACAGGCCATGGAGAACTGGGAGCCTTGTTATGCTGATGGGCGGGATGTAAATTGCCAACAGACACTCGGGAGAAGTGTATGGTGTTTCCTGAAACATCTAAAAAACAAAGCAACAGAGCCTAGGGCACTTCCACTTATGGTCCTATAGCTTAGGGAAATTAAAATCAAAAAGATACAGCCACCCCAATGTTTGGGACGCCTCTGTTTACAAGAACCTCGTTTACCGTACAAGTTCAATATCACAGAAAGTGAAAAATGGATAAAGAACTTGTGGTACTTACGTACAATGCAGTATCACTCAGGAGTGAAATCTATGTCATCAGGCCCGTAGCAGCACAATGAGTGGATTCAGGTACGATGATTCTAACTGAAATAAGTCACACAGAAAAAGAAACATCATAAGATATCACTAATACACGGAATGTAAACTTGGCTACACAGGAACTGAATTACAGAACAGAACAGGGTCTCAAATTTAGAAAACCAACTTATGCTTGTTTAAGGGTAAAGGTGAGTTGGGGTGCTGCATAAAACCAGAGATTGAAATGAGCACAGATAAAGTTCCTTAAGCCAAATATGGAATAGACAAGAGCTACTCCTTGCTCAACGAAATGGACTCAACACCCCATATTAAACGCCTAAGAATGTACCTGACTAGTAAGTATCTTAAAACCTATGGATTGCTATGTCTCCGAAAGAGAATCAAGCAAGTGTACAGGGACATAAACGCAGCAGTGATAGGATTGGAGAGGTTTGGTGAGCAAATGAAGACCCTTTGAAGTCATATTGCATGGTACCATTCTACGGGTTTTAACTACCCAGGTTTAAGGTATTCTTCCTTCAGCTAAAACATGCATGTGGAACCTAGAGTATGATCAACCATGTGATCGGGAGACGTGTTCAAATATGTCTCAGTTTTCGTACCCTGGTACTCGGGTGCAACATTCCAGACGCTTTACTAACACTATCCCCACTTGGAGAGTCAGCGCCTTTAACCTCCTGTTTGGCCCAGTTTGCAATTTCTGCGGAAGATGAACAGGAATAGGGAGAACCAATGAGAGACTAGCTGGAGGTGTCTGGACGGGCAAATTTAACTCTCGTTTCCCACCAGGAAGAGGAATTAACCAAAGGCTCAGCGTGCCGTGCCGGAACCAGATTAGGGCCTGAAGCCATCCTGCGGTGTTGCGGCCAGGTCACAAGAAAGCGAGTTGAAGAAAGGAGCTCAGGGGCACTGTAATTCACAAACCTGCAGAGTTATAAATGACAGCTATCGTACAAAAATATACTGAAGTAAGGCTGCCAAGAGGACTTGAAAGCGGGGCAGAATTGCAGGAAACCGATTTCAGGAGGTAGACTGGAATTGCATTGAAAGCATAGGAAAAGAGGCAGAACGTCCACAATGATGCACTTGGCCAAAAAGGGCGTATGCGTTTTTTCCTGAATATATTCAGGAAAAAACGCATACGCCCTTTTTGGCCAACCAAGCAAGCTTGCAAAGGAAATCTGCACTACAATGAAGTCTTACTTCCCCCCAGTCAAAAGGGCCATCTGAAAAAAGTGTAAAATCCAGAAAGGCAGGACAGGCCATGGAGAACTGGGAGCCTTGTTATGCTGATGGGCGGGATGTAAATTGCCAACAGACACTCGGGAGAAGTGTATGGTGTTTCCTGAAACATCTAAAAAACAAAGCAACAGAGCCTAGGGCACTTCCACTTATGGTCCTATAGCTTAGGGAAATTAAAATGAAAAAGACACAGCCACCCCAAAGTTTGGGACGCCTCTGTTTACAAGAACCTCGTTTACCGTACAAGTTCAATATCACAGAAAGTGAAAAATGGATAAAGAACTTGTGGTACTTACGTACAATGCAGTATCACTCAGCAGTGAAATCTATGTCATCAGGCCCGTAGCAGCACAATGAGTGGATTCAGGTACAATGATTCTAACTGAAATAAGTCACACAGAAAAAGAAACATCATAAGATATCAGTAATACACGGAATGTAAACTTGGCTACACAGGAACTGAATTACAGAACAGAACAGGGTCTCAAATTTAGAAAACCAACTTATGCTTGTTTAAGGGTAAAGGTGAGTTGGGGTGCTGCATAAAACCAGAGATTGAAATGAGCACAGATAAAGTTCCTTAAGCCAAATATGGAATAGACAAGAGCTACTCCTTGCTCAACGAAATGGACTCAACACCCCATATTAAACGCCTAAGAATGTACCTGACTAGTAAGTATCTTAAAACCTATGGATTGCTATGTCTCCGAAAGAGAATCAAGCATGTGTACAGGGACATAAACGCAGCAGTGATAGGATTGGAGAGGTTCGGTGAGCAAATGAAGACCCTTTGAAGTCATATTGCATGGTACCCATTCCACGGGTCCCAACTACCCAGGTTTAAGGTATTCTTCCTTCAGCTATAACATGCATGTGGAACCCAGAGTATGATCAACCGTGTGAACGGGAGACGTGTTCAAATATGTCTCAGTTTTCCTGCCCTGGTACTCGGGTGCAACATTCCAGACGCTTTACTAACACTCTCCCCACTTGGAGAGTCAGCGCCTTTAACCTCCTGTTTGGCCCAGTTTGCAATTTCTGCGGAAGATGAACAGGAATAGGGAGAACCAATGAGAGACTAGCTGGAGGTGTCTGGACGGGCAAATTTAACTCTCGTTTCCCACCAGGAAGGGGAATTAACCAAAGGCTCAGCGTGCCGTGCCGGAACCAGATTAGGGCCTGAAGCCATCCTGCGGTGTTGCGGCCAGCTCACAAGAAAGCGAGTTGAAGAAAGGAGCTCAGGGGCACTGTAATTCACAAACCTGCAGAGTTATAAATGACAGCTATCGTCCAAAAATATACTGAAGTAAGGCTGCCAAGAGGACTTGAAAGCGGGGCAGAATTGCAGGAAACCGATTTCAGGAGGTAGACTGGAATTGCATTGAAAGCATAGGAAAAGAGGCAGAACGTCCACAATGATGCACTTGGCCAAAAAGGGCGTATGCGTTTTTTCCTGAATATATTCAGGAAAAAACGCATACGCCCTGTTTGGCCAACCAAGCAAGCTTGCAAAGCAAATCTGCACTACAATGAAGTCTCACTTCCCCCCAGTCAAAAGGGCCATCTGAAAAAAGTGTAAAATCCAGAAAGGCAGGACAGGCCATGGAGAACTGGGAGCCTTGTTATGCTGATGGGCGGGATGTAAATTGCCAACAGACACTCGGGAGAAGTGTATGGTGTTTCCTGAAACATCTAAAAAACAAAGCAACAGAGCCTAGGGCACTTCCACTTATGGCCCTATAGCTTAGGGAAATTATAATCAAAACGACACAGCCACCCCAAAGTTTGGGACGCCTCTGTTTACAAGAACCTCGTTTACCGTACAAGTTCAATATCACAGAAAGTGAAAAATGGATAAAGAACTTGTGGTACTTACGTACAATGCAGTATCACTCAGCAGAGAAATCTATGTCATCAGGCCCGTAGCAGCACAATGAGTGGATTCAGGTACGATGATTCTAACTGAAATAAGTCACACAGAAAAAGAAACATCATAAGATATCAGTAATACACGGAATGTAAACTTGGCTACACAGGAACTGAATTACAGAACAGAACAGGGTCTCAAATTTAGAAAACCAACTTATGCTTGCTTAAGGGTAAAGGTGAGTTGGGGTGCTGCATAAAACCAGAGATTGAAATGAGCACAGATAAAGTTCCTTAAGCCAAATATGGAATAGACAAGAGCTACTCCTTGCTCAACGAAATGGACTCAACACCGCATATTAAACGCCTAAGAATGTACCTGACTCTTAAGTATCTTAAAACCTATGGATTGCTATGTCTCCGAAAGAGAATCAAGCATGTGTACAGGGGCATAAACGCAGCAGTGATAGGATTGGAGAGGTTCGGTGAGCAAATGAAGACCCTTTGAAGTCATATTGCATGGTACCCATTCCACGGGTCTCAACTACCCAGGTTTAAGGTATTCTTCCTTCAGCTATAACATGCATGTGGAACCCAGAGTATGATCAACCGTGTGAACGGGAGACGTGTTCAAATATGTCTCAGTTTTCCTCCCCTGGTACTCGGGTGCAACATTCCAGACGCTTTACTAACACTCTCCCCACTTGGAGAGTCAGCGCCTTTAACCTCCTGTTTGGCCCAGTTTGCAATTTCTGCGGAAGATGAACAGGAATAGGGAGAACCAATGAGAGACTAGCTGGAGGTGTCTGGACGGGCAAATTTAACTCTCGTTTCCCACCAGGAAGAGGAATTAACCAAAGGCTCAGCGTGCCGTGCCGGAACCAGATTAGGGCCTGAAGCCATCCTGCGGTGTTGCGGCCAGGTCACAAGAAAGCGAGTTGAAGAAAGGAGCTCAGGGGCACTGTAATTCACAAACCTGCAGAGTTATAAATGACAGCTATCGTACAAAAATATACTGAATTAAGGCTGCCAAGAGGAGTTGAAAGCGGGGCAGAATTGCAGGAAACCGATTTCAGGAGGTGGACTGGAATTGCATTGAAAGCATAGGAAAAGAGGCAGAACGTCCACAATGATGCACTTGGCCAAAAAGGGCGTATGCGTTTTTTCCTGAATATATTCAGGAAAAAACGCATACGCCCTTTTTGGCCAACCAAGCAAGCTTGCAAAGAAATCTGCACTACAATGAAGTCTCACTTCCCCCCGGTCAAAAGGGCCATCTGAAAAAAGTGTAAAATCCAGAAAGGCAGGACAGGCCATGGAGAACTGGGAGCCTTGTTATGCTGATGGGCGGGATGTAAATTGCCAACAGACACTCGGGAGAAGTGTATGGTGTTTCCTGAAACATATAAAAAACAAAGCAACAGAGCCTAGGGCACTTCCACTTATGGTCCTATAGCTTAGGGAAATTAAAATGAAAAAGACACAGACACCCCAAAGTTTGGGACGCCTCTGTTTACAAGAACCTCGTTTACCGTACAAGTTCAATATCACAGAAAGTGAAAAATGGATAAAGAACTTGTGGTACTTACGTACAATGCAGTATCACTCAGCAGTGAAATCTATGTCATCAGGCCTGTAGCAGCACAATGAGTGGATTCAGGTACAATGATTCTAACTGAAATAAGTCACACAGAAAAAGAAACATCATAAGATATCAGTAATACACAGAATGTAAACTTCGCTACACAGGAACTGAATTCCAAAACAGAACAGGGTCTCAAATTTAGAAAACCACCTTATGCTTGTTTAAGGGTAAAGGTGAGTTGGGGTGCTGCATAAAACCAGAGATTGAAATGAGCACAGATAAAGTTCCTTAAGCCAAATATGGAATAGACAAGAGCTACTCCTTGCTCAACGAAATGGACTCAACACCGCATATTAAACGCCTAAGAATGTACCTGACTCTTAAGTATCTTAAAACCTATGGATTGCTATGTCTCCGAAAGAGAATCAAGCATGTGTACAGGGACATAAACGCAGCAGTGATAGGATTGGAGAGGTTCGGTGAGCAAATGAAGACCCTTTGAAGTCATATTGCATGGTACCCATTCCACGGGTTTCAACTACCCAGGTTTAAGGTATTCTTCCTTCAGCTAAAACATGCATGTGGAACCTAGAGTATGATCAACCATGTGATCGGGAGACGTGTTCAAATATGTCTCAGTTTTCGTACACTGGTACTCGGGTGCAACATTCCAGACGCTTTACTAACACTCTCCCGACTTGGAGAGTCAGTCCCTTTAACCTCCTGTTTGGCCCAGTTTGCAATTTCTGCGGAAGATGAACAGGAATAGCGAGAACCAATGAGAGACTAGCTGGAGGTGTCTGGACGGGCAAATTTAACTCTCATTTCCCGCCAGGAAGGGGAAATAACCAAAGGCTCAGCGTGCCGTGCCGGAACCAGATTAGGGCCTGAAGCCATCCTGTGGTGTTGCGGCCAGCTCACAAGAAAAGGAGTTGAAGAAAGGAGCTCAGGGTCACTGTAATTCAAAAGCCTGCAGAGTTATAAATGACAGCTATCGTCCAAAAATATACTGAAGTAAGGCTGCCAAGAGGACTTGAAAGCGGGGCAGAATTGCAGGAAACCGATTTCAGGAGGTAGACTGGAATTGCATTGAAAGCATAGGAAAAGAGGCAGAACGTCCACAATGATGCACTTGGCCAAAAAGGGCGTATGCGTTTTTTCCTGAATATATTCAGGAAAAAACGCATACGCCCTTTTTGGCCAACCAAGCAAGCTTGCAAAGGAAATCTGCACTACAATGAAGTCTCACTTCCCCCCGGTCAAAAGGGCCATCTGAAAAAAGTGTAAAATCCAGAAACGCAGAACAGGCCATGGAGAACTGGGAGCCTTGTTATGCTGATGGGCGGGATGTAAATTGCCAACAGACACTCGGGAGAAGTGTATGGTGTTTCCTGAAACATCTAAAAAACAAAGCAACAGAGCCTAGGGCACTTCCACTTATGGTCCTATAGATTAGGGAAATTAAAATCAAAAAGATACAGCCACCCCAATGTTTGGGACGCCTCTGTTTACAAGAACCTCGTTTACCGTACAAGTTCAATATCACAGAAAGTGAAAAATGGATAAAGAACTTGTGGTACTTACGTACAATGCAGTATCACTCAGCATTGAAATCTAAGTCATCAGGCCCGTAGCAGCACAATGAGTGGATTCAGGTACGATGATTCTAACTGAAATAAGTCACACAGAAAAAGAAACATCATAAGATATCAGTAATACACGGAATGTAAACTTGGCTACACAGGAACTGAATTACAGAACAGAACAGGGTCTCAAATTTAGAAAACCAACTTATGCTTGCTTAAGGGGAAAGGTGAGTTGGGGTGCTGCATAAAACCAGAGATTGAAATGAGCACAGATAAAGTTCCTTAAGCCAAATATGGAATAGACAAGAGCTACTCCTTGCTCAACGAAATGGACTCAACACCGCATATTAAACGCCTAAGAATGTACCTGACTCTTAAGTATCTTAAAACCTATGGATTGCTATGTCTCCGAAAGAGAATCAAGCATGTGTACAGGGGCATAAACGCAGCAGTGATAGGATTGGAGAGGTTCGGTGAGCAAATGAAGACCCTTTGAAGTCATATTGCATGGTACCCATTCCACGGGTCTCAACTACCCAGGTTTAAGGTATTCTTCCTTCAGCTATAACATGCATGTGGAACCCAGAGTATGATCAACCGTGTGAACGGGAGACGTGTTCAAATATGTCTCAGTTTTCCTCCCCTGGTACTCGGGTGCAACATTCCAGACGCTTTACTAACACTCTCCCCACTTGGAGAGTCAGCGCCTTTAACCTCCTGTTTGGCCCAGTTTGCAATTTCTGCGGAAGATGAACAGGAATAGGGAGAACCAATGAGAGACTAGCTGGAGGTGTCTGGACGGGCAAATTTAACTCTCGTTTCCCACCAGGAAGAGGAATTAACCAAAGGCTCAGCGTGCCGTGCCGGAACCAGATTAGGGCCTGAAGCCATCCTGCGGTGTTGCGGCCAGGTCACAAGAAAGCGAGTTGAAGAAAGGAGCTCAGGGGCACTGTAATTCACAAACCTGCAGAGTTATAAATGACAGCTATCGTACAAAAATATACTGAATTAAGGCTGCCAAGAGGAGTTGAAAGCGGGGCAGAATTGCAGGAAACCGATTTCAGGAGGTGGACTGGAATTGCATTGAAAGCATAGGAAAAGAGGCAGAACGTCCACAATGATGCACTTGGCCAAAAAGGGCGTATGCGTTTTTTCCTGAATATATTCAGGAAAAAACGCATACGCCCTTTTTGGCCAACCAAGCAAGCTTGCAAAGAAATCTGCACTACAATGAAGTCTCACTTCCCCCCGGTCAAAAGGGCCATCTGAAAAAAGTGTAAAATCCAGAAAGGCAGGACAGGCCATGGAGAACTGGGAGCCTTGTTATGCTGATGGGCGGGATGTAAATTGCCAACAGACACTCGGGAGAAGTGTATGGTGTTTCCTGAAACATATAAAAAACAAAGCAACAGAGCCTAGGGCACTTCCACTTATGGTCCTATAGCTTAGGGAAATTAAAATGAAAAAGACACAGACACCCCAAAGTTTGGGACGCCTCTGTTTACAAGAACCTCGTTTACCGTACAAGTTCAATATCACAGAAAGTGAAAAATGGATAAAGAACTTGTGGTACTTACGTACAATGCAGTATCACTCAGCAGTGAAATCTATGTCATCAGGCCTGTAGCAGCACAATGAGTGGATTCAGGTACAATGATTCTAACTGAAATAAGTCACACAGAAAAAGAAACATCATAAGATATCAGTAATACACAGAATGTAAACTTCGCTACACAGGAACTGAATTCCAAAACAGAACAGGGTCTCAAATTTAGAAAACCACCTTATGCTTGTTTAAGGGTAAAGGTGAGTTGGGGTGCTGCATAAAACCAGAGATTGAAATGAGCACAGATAAAGTTCCTTAAGCCAAATATGGAATAGACAAGAGCTACTCCTTGCTCAACGAAATGGACTCAACACCGCATATTAAACGCCTAAGAATGTACCTGACTCTTAAGTATCTTAAAACCTATGGATTGCTATGTCTCCGAAAGAGAATCAAGCATGTGTACAGGGACATAAACGCAGCAGTGATAGGATTGGAGAGGTTCGGTGAGCAAATGAAGACCCTTTGAAGTCATATTGCATGGTACCCATTCCACGGGTTTCAACTACCCAGGTTTAAGGTATTCTTCCTTCAGCTAAAACATGCATGTGGAACCTAGAGTATGATCAACCATGTGATCGGGAGACGTGTTCAAATATGTCACAGTTTTCGTACACTGGTACTCGGGTGCAACATTCCAGACGCTTTACTAACACTCTCCCGACTTGGAGAGTCAGTCCCTTTAACCTCCTGTTTGGCCCAGTTTGCAATTTCTGCGGAAGATGAACAGGAATAGCGAGAACCAATGAGAGACTAGCTGGAGGTGTCTGGACGGGCAAATTTAACTCTCATTTCCCGCCAGGAAGGGGAAATAACCAAAGGCTCAGCGTGCCGTGCCGGAACCAGATTAGGGCCTGAAGCCATCCTGTGGTGTTGCGGCCAGCTCACAAGAAAAGGAGTTGAAGAAAGGAGCTCAGGGTCACTGTAATTCAAAAGCCTGCAGAGTTATAAATGACAACTATCGTCCAAAAATATACTGAAGTAAGGCTGCCAAGAGGACTTGAAAGCGGGGCAGAATTGCAGGAAACCGATTTCAGGAGGTAGACTGGAATTGCATTGAAAGCATAGGAAAAGAGGCAGAACGTCCACAATGATGCACTTGGCCAAAAAGGGCGTATGCGTTTTTTCCTGAATATATTCAGGAAAAAACGCATACGCCCTTTTTGGCCAACCAAGCAAGCTTGCAAAGGAAATCTGCACTACAATGAAGTCTCACTTCCCCCCGGTCAAAAGGGCCATCTGAAAAAAGTGTAAAATCCAGAAACGCAGAACAGGCCATGGAGAACTGGGAGCCTTGTTATGCTGATGGGCGGGATGTAAATTGCCAACAGACACTCGGGAGAAGTGTATGGTGTTTCCTGAAACATCTAAAAAACAAAGCAACAGAGCCTAGGGCACTTCCACTTATGGTCCTATAGATTAGGGAAATTAAAATCAAAAAGATACAGCCACCCCAATGTTTGGGACGCCTCTGTTTACAAGAACCTCGTTTACCGTACAAGTTCAATATCACAGAAAGTGAAAAATGGATAAAGAACTTGTGGTACTTACGTACAATGCAGTATCACTCAGCATTGAAATCTAAGTCATCAGGCCCGTAGCAGCACAATGAGTGGATTCAGGTACGATGATTCTAACTGAAATAAGTCACACAGAAAAAGAAACATCATAAGATATCACTAATACACGGAATGTAAACTTGGCTACACAGGAACTGAATTACAGAACAGAACAGGGTCTCAAATTTAGAAAACCAACTTATGCTTGCTTAAGGGGAAAGGTGAGTTGGGGTGCTGCATAAAACCAGAGATTGAAATGAGCACAGATAAAGTTCCTTAAGCCAAATATGGAATAGACAAGAGCTACTCCTTGCTCAACGAAATGGACTCAACACCACATATTAAACGCCTAAGAATGTACCTGACTCTTAAGTATCTTAAAACCTATGGATTGCTATGTCTCCGAAAGAGAATCAAGCATGTGTACAGGGACATAAACGCAGCAGTGATAGGATTGGAGAGGTTCGGTGAGCAAATGAAGACCCTTTGAAGTCATATTGCATGGTACCCATTCCACGGGTCTCAACTCTCCAGGTTTAAGGTATTCTTCCTTCAGCTAAAACATGCATGTGGAACCCAGAGTATGATCAATCGTGTGAACGGGAGACGTGTTCAAATATGTCTCAGTTTTCGTACCCTGGTACTCGGGTGCAACATTCCAGATGCTTTACTAACACTCTCCCCACTTGGAGAGTCAGCGCCTTTAACCTCCTGTTTGGCCCAGTTTGCAATTTCTGCGGAAGATGAACAGGAATAGGGAGAACCAATGAGAGACTAGCTGGAGGTGTCTGGACGGGCAAATTTAACTCTCATTTCCCACCAGGAAGAGGAAATAACCAAAGGCTCAGCGTGCCGTGCCGGAACCAGATTAGGGCCTGAAGCCATCCTGCGGTGTTGCGGCCAGCTCACAAGAAAGCGAGTTGAAGAAAGGCGCTCAGGGGCACTATAATTCACAAACCTGCAGAGTTATAAATGACAGCTATCATCCAAAAATATACTGAAGTAAGGCTGCCAAGAGGACTTGAAAGCGGGGCAGAATTGCAGGAAACCAATTTCAGGAGGTAGACTGGAATTGCATTGAAAGCATAGGAAAAGAGGCAGAACGTCCACAATGATGCACTTGGCCAAAAAGGGCGTATGCGTTTTTTCCTGAATATATTCAGGAAAAAACGCATACGCACTTTTTGGCCAACCAAGCAAACTTGCAAAGGAAATCTGCACTACAATTAAGTCTCACTTCCCCCCGGTCAAAAGGGCCATCTGAAAAAGGTGTAAAATCCAGAAAGGCAGGACAGGCCATGGAGAACTGGGAGCCTTGTTATGCTGATGGGCGGGATGTAAATTGCCAACAGACACTTGGGAGAAGTGTATGGTGTTTCCTGAAACATCTAAGAAACAAAGCAACAGAGCCTAGGGCACTTTCACTTATGGTCCTATAGTTTAGGGAAATTAAAATCAAAAAGACACAGCCACCCCAAAATTTGGGACGCCTCTGTTTACAAGAACCTCGTTTACCGTACAAGTTCAATATCACAGAAAGTGAAAAATGGATAAAGAACTTGTGGTACTTACGTACAATGCAATATCACTCAGGAATGAAATCTATGTCATCAGGCCCATAGCAGCATAATGAGTGGATTCAGGTATGATGATTCTAACTGAAATAAGTCACACAGAAAAAGAAACATCATAAGATATCACTAATACACGGAATGTAAACTTGGCTACACAGGAACTGAATTCCAAAACACAACAGGGTCTCAAATTTAGAAAACCAACTTATGCTTGCTTAAGGGGAAAGGTGAGTTGGGGTGCTGCATAAAACCAGAGATTGAAATGAGCACAGATAAAGTTCCTTAAGCCAAATATGGAATAGACAAGAGCTACTCCTTGCTCAACGAAATGGACTCAACACCCCATATTAAACGCCTAAGAATGTACCTTACTAGTAAGTATATTAAAACCTATGGATTGCTATGTCTCCAAAAGAGAATCAAGCGTGTGTACAGGGGCATAAACGCAGCAGTGATAGGATTGGAGAGGTTTGGTGAGCAAATGAAGACCCTTTGAAGTCATATTGCATGGTACCCATTCCACGGGTTTCAACTACCCACGTTTAAGGTATTCTTCCTTCAGCTAAAACATGCATGTGGAACCCAGAGTATGATCAACCGTGTGATTGGGAGACCTGTTCAAATATGTCTCAGTTTTCGTACCCTGGTACACGGGTGCAACATTCCAGACGCTTTACTAACACTCTCCCAACTTGGAGAGTCAGTCCCTTTAACCTCCTGTTTGGCCCAGTTTGCAATTTCTGCGGAAGATGAACAGGAATAGCGAGAACCAATGAGAGACTAGCTGGAGGTGTCTGGACGGGCAAATTTAACTCTCATTTCCCGCCAGGAAGAGGAAATAACCAAAGGCTCAGCATGCCGTGCCGGAACCAGATTAGGGCCTGAAGCCATCCTGTGGTGTTGCGGCCAGCTCACAAGAAAAGGAGTTGAAGAAAGGAACTCAGGGGCACTGTAATTCAAAAACCTGCAGAGTTATAAATGACAACTATCGTCCAAAAATATACTGAAGTAAGGCTGCCAAGAGGACTTGAAAGCGGGGCAGAATTGCAGAAAACCGATTTCAGGAGGTAGACTGGAATTGCATTGAAAGCATAGGAAAAGAGGCAGAACGTCCACAATGATGCACTTGGCCAAAAAGGGCGTATGCGTTTTTTCCTGAATATATTCAGGGGAAAACGCATACGCCCTTTTTGGCCAACCAAGCAAGCTTGCAAAGGAAATCTGCACTACAATGAACTCTGACTTCCTCCCCCCCCCCCCCCGGTCAAAAGGGCCATCTGAAAAAAGTGTAAAATCCAGAAAGGCAGGACAGGCCATGGAGAACTGGGAGCCTTGTTATGCTGATGGGCGGGATGTAACTTGCCAACAGACACTCGGGAGAAGTGTATGGTGTTTCCTGAAACATCTAAAAAACAAAGCAACAGAGCCTAGGGCACTTCCACTTATCGTCCTATAGCTTAGGGAAATTAAAATCAAAAAGACACAGCCACCCCAAAGTTTGGGACGCCTCTGTTTACAAGAACCTCATTTACAGTACAAGTTCAACATCGCAGAAAGTGAAAAATGGATAAAGAACTTGTGGTACTTACGTACAATGCAGTATCACTCAGCAATGAAATCTATGTCATCTGGCCCATAGCAGCATAATGAGTGGATTCAGGTACGATGATTCTAACTGAAATAAGTCACACAGAAAAAGAAACATCATAAGATATCAGTAATACACGGAATGTAAACTTGGCTACACAGGAACTGAATTCCAAAACAGAACAGGGTCTCAAATTTAGAAAACCAACTTATGCTTGCTTAAGGGTAAAGGTGAGTTGGGGTGCTGCATAAAACCAGAGATTGAAATGAGCACAGATAAAGTTCCTTAAGCCAAATATGGAATAGACAAGAGCTACTCCTTGCTCAACGAAATGGACTCAACACCCCATATTAAACGCCTAAGAATGTACCTGACTAGTAAGTATCTTAAAACCTATGGATTGCTATGTCTCCAAAAGAGAATCAAGCGTGTGTACAGGGGCATAAACGCAGCAGTGATAGGATTGGAGAGGTTCGGTGAGCAAATGAAGACCCTTTGAAGTCATATTGCATGGTACCCATTCCACGGGTTTCAACTACCCAGGTTTAAGGTATTCTTCCTTCAGCTAAAACATGCATGTGGAACCCAGAGTATGATCAACCGTGTGAACGGGAGACGTGTTCAAATATGTCTCAGTATTCCTCCCCTGGTACTCGGGTGCAACATTCCAGACGCTTTACTAACACTCTCCCCACTTGGAGAGTCAGCGCCTTTAACCTCCTGTTTGGCCCAGTTTGCAATTTCTGCGGAAGATGAACAGGAATAGGGAGAACCAATGAGAGACTAGCTGGAGGTGTCTGGACGGGCAAATTTAACTCTCGTTTCCCACCAGGAAGAGGAATTAACCAAAGGCTCAGCGTGCTATGCCGGAACCAGATTAGGGACTGAAGCCATCCTGCGGTGTTGCGGCCAGGTCACAAGAAAGCGAGTTGAAGAAAGGAGCTCAGGGGCACTGTAATTCACAAACCTGCAGAGTTATAAATGACAGCTATCATACCAAAATATACTGAAATAAGGCTGCCAAGAGGACTTGAAAGCGGGGCAGAATTGCAGGAAACCGATTTCAGGAGGTAGACTGGAATTGCATTGAAAGCATAGGAAAAGAGGCAGAACGTCCACAATGATGCACTTGGCCAAAAAGGGCGTATGCGTTTTTTCCTGAATATATTCAGGAAAAAACGCATACGCCCTTTTTGGCCAACCAAGCAAGCTTGCAAAGGAAATCTGCACTACAATGAAGTCTCACTTCCCCCCGGTCAAAAGGGCCATCGGAAAAAAGTGTAAAATCCAGAAACGCAGAACAGGCCATGGAGAACTGGGAGCCTTGTTATGCTGATGGGCGGGATGTAAATTGCCAACAGACACTCGGGAGAAGTGTATGGTGTTTCCTGAAACATCTAAAAAACAAAGCAACAGAGCCTAGGGCACTTCCACTTATGGTCCTATAGCTTAGGGAAATTAAAATCAAAAAGATACAGCCACCCCAATGTTTGGGACGCCTCTGTTTACAAGAACCTCGTTTACCGTACAAGTTCAATATCACAGAAAGTGAAAAATGGATAAAGAACTTGTGGTACTTACGTACAATGCAGTATCACTCAGCATTGAAATCTAAGTCATCAGGCCCGTAGCAGCACAATGAGTGGATTCAGGTACGATGATTCTAACTGAAATAAGTCACACAGAAAAAGAAACATCATAAGATATCACTAATACACGGAATGTAAACTTGGCTACACAGGAACTGAATTACAGAACAGAACAGGGTCTCAAATTTAGAAAACCAACTTATGCTTGCTTAAGGGTAAAGGTGAGTTGGGGTGCTGCATAAAACCAGAGATTGAAATGAGCACAGATAAAGTTCCTTAAGCCAAATATGGAATAGACAAGAGCTACTCCTTGCTCAACGAAATGGACTCAACACCACATATTAAACGCCTAAGAATGTACCTGACTCTTAAGTATCTTAAAACCTATGGATTGCTATGTCTCCGAAAGAGAATCAAGCATGTGTACAGGGACATAAACGCAGCAGTGATAGGATTGGAGAGGTTCGGTGAGCAAATGAAGACCCTTTGAAGTCATATTGCATGGTACCCATTCCACGGGTCTCAACTCTCCAGGTTTAAGGTATTCTTCCTTCAGCTAAAACATGCATGTGGAACCCAGAGTATGATCAATCGTGTGAACGGGAGACGTGTTCAAATATGTCTCAGTTTTCGTACCCTGGTACTCGGGTGCAACATTCCAGATGCTTTACTAACACTCTCCCCACTTGGAGAGTCAGCGCCTTTAACCTCCTGTTTGGCCCAGTTTGCAATTTCTGCGGAAGATGAACAGGAATAGGGAGAACCAATGAGAGACT
Source organism: Globicephala melas (assembly GCF_963455315.2). Lineage (NCBI taxonomy): Eukaryota > Metazoa > Chordata > Mammalia > Artiodactyla > Delphinidae > Globicephala > Globicephala melas. The sequence continues at coordinate 320,898 of NW_027207417.1, forward strand.
AGCTGGAGGTGTCTGGACGGGCAAATTTAACTCTCATTTCCCACCAGGAAGAGGAAATAACCAAAGGCTCAGCGTGCCGTGCCGGAACCAGATTAGGGCCTGAAGCCATCCTGCGGTGTTGCGGCCAGCTCACAAGAAAGCGAGTTGAAGAAAGGCGCTCAGGGGCACTATAATTCACAAACCTGCAGAGTTATAAATGACAGCTATCGTCCAAAAATATACTGAAGTAAGGCTGCCAAGAGGACTTGAAAGCGGGGCAGAATTGCAGGAAACCAATTTCAGGAGGTAGACTGGAATTGCATTGAAAGCATAGGAAAAGAGGCAGAACGTCCACAATGATGCACTTGGCCAAAAAGGGCGTATGCGTTTTTTCCTGAATATATTCAGGAAAAAACGCATACGCACTTTTTGGCCAACCAAGCAAACTTGCAAAGGAAATCTGCACTACAATTAAGTCTCACTTCCCCCCGGTCAAAAGGGCCATCTGAAAAAGGTGTAAAATCCAGAAAGGCAGGACAGGCCATGGAGAACTGGGAGCCTTGTTATGCTGTTGGGCGGGATGTAAATTGCCAACAGACACTTGGGAGAAGTGTATGGTGTTTCCTGAAACATCTAAGAAACAAAGCAACAGAGCCTAGGGCACTTTCACTTATGGTCCTATAGCTTAGGGAAATTAAAATCAAAAAGACACAGCCACCCCAAAATTTGGGACGCCTCTGTTTACAAGAACCTCGTTTACCGTACAAGTTCAATATCACAGAAAGTGAAAAATGGATAAAGAACTTGTGGTACTTACGTACAATGCAATATCACTCAGCAATGAAATCTATGTCATCAGGCCCGTAGCAGCATAATGAGTGGATTCATGTATGATGATTCTAACTGAAATAAGTCACACAGAAAAAGAAACATCATAAGATATCACTAATACACGGAATGTAAACTTGGCTACACAGGAACTGAATTCCAAAACACAACAGGGTCTCAAATTTAGAAAACCAACTTATGCTTGCTTAAGGGGAAAGGTGAGTTGGGGTGCTGCATAAAACCAGAGATTGAAATGAGCACAGATAAAGTTCCTTAAGCCAAATATGGAATAGACAAGAGCTACTCCTTGCTCAACGAAATGGACTCAACACCCCATATTAAACGCCTAAGAATGTACCTTACTAGTAAGTATCTTAAAACCTATGGATTGCTATGTCTCCAAAAGAGAATCAAGCGTGTGTACAGGGGCATAAACGCAGCAGTGATAGGATTGGAGAGCTTTGGTGAGCTAATGAAGACTCTTTGAAGTCATATTGCATGGTACCCATTCCACGGGTTTCAACTACCCACGTTTAAGGTATTCTTCCTTCAGCTAAAACATGCATGTGGAACCCAGAGTATGATCAACCGTGTGATCGGGAGACCTGTTCAAATATGTCTCAGTTTTCGTACCCTGGTACACGGGTGCAACATTCCAGACGCTTTACTAACACTCTCCCAACTTGGAGAGTCAGTCCCTTTAACCTCCTGTTTGGCCCAGTTTGCAATTTCTGCAGAAGATGAACAGGAATAGCCAGAACCAATGAGAGACTAGCTGGAGGTCTCTGGACGGGCAAATTTAACTCTCATTTCCCACCAGGAAGAGGAATTAACCAAAGGCTCGGCGTGCCGTGCCGGAACCAGATTAGGGCCTGAAGCCATCCTGCGGTGTTGCGGCCAGCTCACAAGAAAGCGAGTTGAAGAAAGGAGCTCAGGGGCACTGTAATTCACAAACCTGCAGAGTTATAAGTGACAACTATCGTCCAAAAATATACTGAAGTAAGGCTGCCAAGAGGACTTGAAAGCGGGGCAGAATTGCAGGAAACCGATTTCAGGAGGTACACTGGAATTGCATTGAAAGCATAGGAAAAGAGGCAGAACGTCCACAATGATGCACTTGGCCAAAAAGGACGTATGCGTTTTTTCCTGAATATATTCAGGAAAAAACGCATACGCCCTTTTTGGCCAACCAAGCAAACTTGCAAATGAAATCTGCACTACAATGAAGTCTCACTTCCCCCCGGTCAAAAGGGCCATCTGAAAATAGTGTAAAATCCAGAAAGGCAGGACAGGCCATGGAGAACTGGGAGCCTTGTTATGCTGATGGGCGGGATGTAAATTGCCAACAGACACTCGGGAGAAGTGTATGGTGTTTCCTGAAACATCTAAAAAACAAAGCAACAGAGCCTAGGGCACTTCCACTTATGGCCCTTAGCTTAGGGAAATTAAAATCAAAACGACACAGCCACCCCAAAGTTAGGGACGCCTCTGTTTACAAGAACCTCGTTTACTGTACAAGTTCAATATCACAGAAAGTGAAAAATGGATAAAGAACTTGTGGTACTTACGTACAATGCAGTATCACTCAGCAGTGAAATCTATGTCATCAGGCCCGTAGCAGCACAATGAGTGGATTCAGGTACGATGATTCTAACTGAAATAAGTCACACAGAAAAAGAAACATCATAAGATATCAGTAATACACGGAATGTAACTTGGCTACACAGGAACTGAATTACAGAACAGAACAGGGACTCAAATTTAGAAAACCAACTTATGCTTGCTTAAGGGTAAAGGTGAGTTGGGATGCTGCATAAAAGCAGAGATTGAAATGAGCACAGATAAAGTTCCTTAAGCCAAATATGGAATAGACAAGAGCTACTCCTTGCTCAACGAAATGGATTCAACACCGCATATTAAACGCCTAAGAATGTACCTGACTCTTAAGTATCTTAAAACCTATGGATTGCTATGTCTCCGAAAGAGAATCAAGCATGTGTACAGGGACATAAACGCAGCAGTGATAGGATTGGAGAGGTTCGGTGAGCAAATGAAGACCCTTTGAAGTCATACTGCATGGTACCCATTCCACGGGTTTCAACTACCCAGGTTTAAGGTATTCTTCCTTCAGCTAAAACATGCATGTGGAACCTAGAGTATGATCAACCATGTGATCGGGAGACGTGTTCAAATATGTCTCAGTTTTCGTACCCTGGTACTCGGGTGCAACATTCCAGACGCTTTACTAACACTCTCCCGACTTGGAGAGTCAGTCCCTTTAACCTCCTGTTTGGCCCAGTTTGCAATTTCTGCGGAAGATGAACAGGAATAGCGAGAACCAATGAGAGACTAGCTGGAGGTGTATGGACGGGCAAATTTAACTCTCATTTCCCACCAGGAAGAGGAAATAACCAAAGGCTCAGCGTGCCGTGCCGGAACCAGATTAGGGCCTGAAGCCATCCTGCGTTGTTGCGGCCAGCTCACAAGAAAACGAGTTGAAGAAAGGAGCTCAGGGGCACTGTAATTCACAAACCTGCAGAGTTATAAATGACAACTATCGTCCAAAAATATACTGAAGTAAGGCTACCAAGAGGACTTGAAAGCGGAGCAGAATAGCAGGAAACCGATTTCAGGAGGTAGACTGGAATTGCATTGAAAGCATAGGAAAAGAGGCAGAACGTCCACAATGATGCACTTGGCCAAAAAGGGCGTATGCGTTTTTTCCTGAATATATTCAGGAAAAAACGCATACGCCCTTTTTGGCCAACCAAGCAAGCTTGCAAAGAAATCTGCACTACAATGAAGTCTCACTTCCCCCCGGTCAAAAGGGCCATCTGAAAAAAGTGTAAAATCCAGAAAGGCAGGACAGGCCATGGAGAACTGGGAGCCTTGTTATGCTGATGGGCGGGATGTAAATTGCCAACAGACACTTGGGAGAAGTGTATGGTGTTTCCTGAAACATCTAAGAAACAAAGCAACAGAGCCTAGGGCACTTTCACTTATGGTCCTATAGCTTAGGGAAATTAAAATCAAAAAGACACAGCCACCCCAAAATTTGGGACGCCTCTGTTTACAAGAACCTCGTTTACCGTACAAGTTCAATATCACAGAAAGTGAAAAATGGATAAAGAACTTGTGGTACTTACGTACAATGCAATATCACTCAGCAATGAAATCTATGTCATCAGGCCCGTAGCAGCATAATGAGTGGATTCAGGTATGATGATTCTAACTGAAATAAGTCACACAGAAAAAGAAACATCATAAGATATCACTAATACACGGAATGTAAACTTGGCTACACAGGAACTGAATTCCAAAACACAACAGGGTCTCAAATTTAGAAAACCAACTTATGCTTGCTTAAGGGGAAAGGTGAGTTGGGGTGCTGCATAAAACCAGAGATTGAAATGAGCACAGATAAAGTTCCTTAAGCCAAATATGGAATAGACAAGAGCTACTCCTTGCTCAACGAAATGGACTCAACACCCCATATTAAACGCCTAAGAATGTACCTTACTAGTAAGTATCTTAAAACCTATGGATTGCTATGTCTCCAAAAGAGAATCAAGCGTGTGTACAGGGGCATAAACGCAGCAGTGATAGGATTGGAGAGGTTTGGTGAGCAAATGAAGACCCTTTGAAGTCATATTGCATGGTACCCATTCCACGGGTTTCAACTACCCACGTTTAAGGTATTCTTCCTTCAGCTAAAACATGCATGTGGAACCCAGAGTATGATCAACCGTGTGATCGGGAGACCTGTTCAAATATGTCTCAGTTTTCGTACCCTGGTACACGGGTGCAACATTCCAGACGCTTTACTAACACTCTCCCAACTTAGAGAGTCAGTCCCTTTAACCTCCTGTTTGGCCCAGTTTGCAATTTCTGCAGAAGATGAACAGGAATAGCCAGAACCAATGAGAGACTAGCTGGAGGTCTCTGGACGGGCAAATTTAACTCTCATTTCCCACCAGGAAGAGGAATTAACCAAAGGCTCGGCGTGCCGTGCCGGAACCAGATTAGGGCCTGAAGCCATCCTGCGGTGTTGCGGCCAGCTCACAAGAAAGCGAGTTGAAGAAAGGAGCTCAGGGGCACTGTAATTCACAAACCTGCAGAGTTATAAGTGACAACTATCGTCCAAAAATATACTGAAGTAAGGCTGCCAAGAGGACTTGAAAGCGGGGCAGAATTGCAGGAAACCGATTTCAGGAGGTACACTGGAATTGCATTGAAAGCATAGGAAAAGAGGCAGAACGTCCACAATGATGCACTTGGCCAAAAAGGACGTATGCGTTTTTTCCTGAATATATTCAGGAAAAAACGCATACGCCCTTTTTGGCCAACCAAGCAAACTTGCAAATGAAATCTGCACTACAATGAAGTCTCACTTCCCCCCGGTCAAAAGGGCCATCTGAAAATAGTGTAAAATCCAGAAAGGCAGGACAGGCCATGGAGAACTGGGAGCCTTGTTATGCTGATGGGCGGGATGTAAATTGCCAACAGACACTCGGGAGAAGTGTATGGTGTTTCCTGAAACATCTAAAAAACAAAGCAACAGAGCCTAGGGCACTTCCACTTATGGCCCTTAGCTTAGGGAAATTAAAATCAAAACGACACAGCCACCCCAAAGTTAGGGACGCCTCTGTTTACAAGAACCTCGTTTACTGTACAAGTTCAATATCACAGAAAGTGAAAAATGGATAAAGAACTTGTGGTACTTACGTACAATGCAGTATCACTCAGCAGTGAAATCTATGTCATCAGGCCCGTAGCAGCACAATGAGTGGATTCAGGTACGATGATTCTAACTGAAATAAGTCACACAGAAAAAGAAACATCATAAGATATCAGTAATACACGGAATGTAACTTGGCTACACAGGAACTGAATTACAGAACAGAACAGGGACTCAAATTTAGAAAACCAACTTATGCTTGCTTAAGGGTAAAGGTGAGTTGGGATGCTGCATAAAAGCAGAGATTGAAATGAGCACAGATAAAGTTCCTTAAGCCAAATATGGAATAGACAAGAGCTACTCCTTGCTCAACGAAATGGATTCAACACCGCATATTAAACGCCTAAGAATGTACCTGACTCTTAAGTATCTTAAAACCTATGGATTGCTATGTCTCCGAAAGAGAATCAAGCATGTGTACAGGGACATAAACGCAGCAGTGATAGGATTGGAGAGGTTCGGTGAGCAAATGAAGACCCTTTGAAGTCATACTGCATGGTACCCATTCCACGGGTTTCAACTACCCAGGTTTAAGGTATTCTTCCTTCAACTAAAACATGCATGTGGAACCTAGAGTATGATCAACCATGTGATCGGGAGACGTGTTCAAATATGTCTCAGTTTTCGTACCCTGGTACTCGGGTGCAACATTCCAGACGCTTTACTAACACTCTCCCGACTTGGAGAGTCAGTCCCTTTAACCTCCTGTTTGGCCCAGTTTGCAATTTCTGCGGAAGATGAACAGGAATAGCGAGAACCAATGAGAGACTAGCTGGAGGTGTATGGACGGGCAAATTTAACTCTCATTTCCCACCAGGAAGAGGAAATAACCAAAGGCTCAGCGTGCCGTGCCGGAACCAGATTAGGGCCTGAAGCCATCCTGCGTTGTTGCGGCCAGCTCACAAGAAAACGAGTTGAAGAAAGGAGCTCAGGGGCACTGTAATTCACAAACCTGCAGAGTTATAAATGACAACTATCGTCCAAAAATATACTGAAGTAAGGCTACCAAGAGGACTTGAAAGCGGAGCAGAATAGCAGGAAACCGATTTCAGGAGGTAGACTGGAATTGCATTGAAAGCATAGGAAAAGAGGCAGAACGTCCACAATGATGCACTTGGCCAAAAAGGGCGTATGCGTTTTTTCCTGAATATATTCAGGAAAAAACGCATACGCCCTTTTTGGCCAACCAAGCAAGCTTGCAAAGGAAATCTGCACTACAATGAAGTCTCACTTCCCCCCGGTCAAAAGGGTCATTTGAAAAAAGTGTAAAATCCAGAAAGGCAGGACAGGCCATGGAGAACTGGGAGCCTTGTTATGCTGATGGGCGGGATGTAAATTGCCAACAGACACTCGGGAGAAGTGTATGGTGTTTCCTGAAACATCTAAAAAACAAAGCAACAGAGCCTAGGGCACTTCCACTTATGGTCCTATAGCTTAGGGAAATTAAAATCAAAAAGATACAGCCACCCCAATGTTTGGGACGCCTCTGTTTACAAGAACCTCATTTACCGTACAAGTTCAATATCACAGAAAGTGAAAAATGGATAAAGAACTTGTGGTACTTACGTACAATGCAGTATCACTCAGCAGTGAAATCTATGTCATCAGGCCCGTAGCAGCACAATGAGTGGATTCAGGTACGATGATTCTAACTGAAATAAGTCACACAGAAAAAGAAACATCATAAGATATCAGTAATACACGGAATGTAAACTTGGCTACACAGGAACTGAATTACAGAACAGAACAGGGTCTGAAATTTAGAAAACCAACTTATGCTTGTTTAAGGGTAAAGGCGAGTTGGGGTGCTGCATAAAACCAGAGATTGAAATGAGCACAGATAAAGTTCCTTAAGCCAAATATGGAATAGACAAGAGCTACTCCTTGCTCAACGAAATGGACTCAACACCGCATATTAAACGCCTAAGAATGTACCTGACTCTTAAGTATCTTAAAACCTATGGATTGCTATGTCTCCGAAAGAGAATCAAGCATGTGTACAGGGACATAAACGCAGCAGTGATAGGATTGGAGAGGTTCGGTGAGCAAATGAAGACCCTTTGAAGTCATATTGCATGGTACCCATTCCACGGGTTTCAAATACCCAGGTTTAAGGTATTCTTCCTTCAGCTAAAACATGCATGTGGAACCTAGAGTATGATCAACCATGTGATCGGGAGACGTGTTCAAATATGTCTCAGTTTTCGTACCCTGGTACTCGGGTGCAACATTCCAGACGCTTTACTAACACTCTCCCGACTTGGAGAGTCAGTCCCTTTAACCTCCTGTTTGGCCCAGTTTGCAATTTCTGCGGAAGATGAACAGGAATAGCGAGAACCAATGAGAGACTAGCTGGAGGTGTCTGGACGGGCAAATTTAACTCTCATTTCCCACCAGGAAGAGGAAATAACCAAAGGCTCAGCGTGCCGTGCCGGAATCAGATTAGGGCCTGAAGCCATCCTGCGGTGTTGCGGCCAGGTCACATGAAAGCGAGTTGAAGAAAGGAGCTCAGGGGCACTGTAATTCACAAACCTGCAGAGTTATAAATGACAACTATCGTCCAAAAATATACTGAAATAAGGCTGCCAAGAGGACTTGAAAGCGGGGCAGAATTGCAGGAAACCGATTTCAGGAGGTAGACTGGAATTGCATTGAAAGCATAGGAAAAGAGGCAGAACGTCCACAATGATGCACTTGGCCAAAAAGGGCGTATGCGTTTTTTCCTGAATATATTCAGGAAAAAACGCATACGCCCTTTTTGGCCAACCAAGCAAACTTGCAAAGGAAATCTGCACTACAATGAAGTCTCACTTCCCCCCGGTCAAAAGGGCCATCTGAAAAAGGTGTAAAATCCAGAAAGGCAGGACAGGCCATGGAGAACTGGGAGCCTTGTTATGCTGATGGGCGGGATGTAAATTGCCAACAGACACTTGGGAGAAGTGTATGGTGTTTCCAGAAACATCTAAGAAACAAAGCAACAGAGCCTAGGGCACTTTCACTTATGGTCCTATAGCTTAGGGAAATTAAAATCAAAAAGACACAGCCACCCCAATGTTTGGGACGCCTCTGTTTACAAGAACCTCGTTTACCGTACAAGTTCAATATCACAGAAAGTGAAAAATGGATAAAGAACTTGTGGTACTTACGTACAATGCAGTATCACTCAGCAATGAAATCTATGTCATCAGGCCTGTAGCAGCATAATGAGTGGATTCAGGTATGATGATTCTAACTGAAATAAGTCACACAGAAAAAGAAACATCATAAGATATCACTAATACACGGAATGTAAACTTGGCTACACAGGAACTGAATTCCAAAACACAACAGGGTCTCAAATTTAGAAAACCAACTTATGCTTGCTTAAGGGTAAAGGTGAGTTGGGGTGCTGCATAAAACCAGAGATTGAAATGAGCACAGATAAAGTTCCTTAAGCCAAATATGGAATAGACAAGAGCTACTCCTTGCTCAATGAAATGGACTCAACACCCCATATTAAACGCCTAAGAATGTACCTTACTAGTAATTATCTTAAAACCTATGGATTGCTATGTCTCCAAAAGAGAATCAAGCGTGTGTACAGGGGCATAAACGCAGCAGTGATAGGATTGGAGAGGTTCGGTGAGCAAATGAAGACCCTTTGAAGTCATATTGCATGGTACCCATTCCACGGGTTTCAACTACCCACGTTTAAGGTATTCTTCCTTCAGCTAAAACATGCATGTGGAACCCAGAGTATGATCAACCGTGTGATCGGGAGACCTGTTCAAATATGTCTCAGTTTTCGTACCCTGGTACTCGGGTGCAACATTCCAGACGCTTTACTAACACTCTCCCGACTTGGAGAGTCAGTCCCTTTAACCTCCTGTTTGGCCCAGTTTGCAATTTCTGCGGAAGATGAACAGGAATAGCGAGAACCAATGAGAGACTAGCTGGAGGTGTCTGGACGGGCAAATTTAACTCTCATTTCCCACCAGGAAGAGGAAATAACCAAAGGCTCAGCGTGCCGTGCCGGAACCAGATTAGGGCCTGAAGCCATCCTGCGGTGTTGCGGCCAGGTCACAAGAAAGCGAGTTGAAGAAAGGGGCTCAGGGGCACTGTAATTCACAAACCTGCAGAGTTATAAATGACAGCTATCGTCCAAAAATATACTGAAGTAAGGCTGCCAAGAGGACTTGAAAGCGGGGCAGAATTGCAGGAAACCGATTTCAGGAGGTAGACTGGAATTGCATTGAAAGCATAGGAAAAGAGGCAGAACGTCCACAATGATGCACTTGGCCAAAAAGGGCGTATGCGTTTTTTCCTGAATATATTCAGGAAAAAACGCATACGCCCTTTTTGGCCAACCAAGCAAGCTTGCAAAGGAAATCTGCACTACAATGAAGTCTCACTTCCCCCCGGTCAAAAGGGCCATCTGAAAAAAGTGTAAAATCCAGAAAGGCAGGACAGGCCATGGAGAACTGGGAGCCTTGTTATGCTGATGGGCGGGATGTAAATTGCCAACAGACACTTGGGAGAAGTGTATGGTGTTTCCTGAAACATCTAAAAAACAAAGCAACAGAGCCTAGGGCACTTCCACTTATGGTCCTATAGCTTAGGGAAATTAAAATCAAAAAGATACAGCCACCCCAATGTTTGGGACGCCTCTGTTTACAAGAACCTCGTTTACCATACAAGTTCAATATCACAGAAAGTGAAAAATGGATAAAGAACTTGTGGTACTTATGTACAATGCAGTATCACTCAGCAGTGAAATCTATGTCATCAGGCCCGTAGCAGCACAATGAGTGGATTCAGGTACGATGATTCTAACTGAAATAAGTCACACAGAAAAAGAAACATCATAAGATATCAGTAATACACGGAATGTAAACTTGGCTACACAGGAACTGAATTACAGAACAGAACAGGGTCTCAAATTTAGAAAACCAACTTATGCTTGTTTAAGGGTAAAGGTGAGTTGGGGTGCTGCATAAAACCAGAGATTGAAATGAGCACAGATAAAGTTCCTTAAGCCAAATATGGAATAGACAAGAGCTACTCCTTGCTCAACGAAATGGACTCAACACCGCATATTAAACGCCTAAGAATGTACCTGACTCTTAAGTATCTTAAAACCTATGGATTGCTATGTCTCCGAAAGAGAATCAAGCATGTGTACAGGGACATAAACGCAGCAGTGATAGGATTGGAGAGGTTCGGTGAGCAAATGAAGACCCTTTGAAGTCATATTTCATGGTACCCATTCCACGGGTCTCAACTCTCCAGGTTTAAGGTATTCTTCCTTCAGCTAAAACATGCATGTGGAACCCAGAGTATGATCAATCGTGTGAACGGGAGACGTGTTCAAATATGTCTCAGTTTTCCTCCCCTGGTACTCGGGTGCAACATTCCAGACGCTTTACTAACACTCTCCCCACTTGGAGAGTCAGCGCCTTTAACCTCCTGTTTGGCCCAGTTTGCAATTTCTGCGGAAGATGAACAGGAATAGCGAGAACCAATGAGAGACTAGCTGGAGGTGTCTGGACGGGCAAATTTAACTCTCATTTCCCACCAGGAAGAGGAAATAACCAAAGGCTCAGCGTGCCGTGCCGGAACCAGATTAGGGCCTGAAGCCATCCTGCGGTGTTGCGGCCAGGTCACAAGAAAGCAAGTTGAAGAAAGGAGCTCAGGGGCACTGTAATTCACAAACCTGCAGAGTTATAAATGACAGCTATTGTCCAAAAATATACTGAAGTAAGGCTGCCAAGAGGACTTGAAAGCGGGGCAGAATTGCAGGAAACCGATTTCAGGAGGTAGACTGGAATTGCATTGAAAGCATAGGAAAAGAGGCAGAACGTCCACAATGATGCACTTGGCCAAAAAGGGCGTATGCGTTTTTTCCTGAATATATTCAGGAAAAAACGCATACGCCCTTTTTGGCCAACCAAGCAAACTTGCAAAGGAAATCTGCACTACAATGAAGTCTCACTTCCCCCCGGTCAAAAGGGCCATCTGAAAAAGGTGTAAAATCCAGAAAGGCAGGACAGGCCATGGAGAACTGGGAGCCTTGTTATGCTGATGGGCGGGATGTAAATTGCCAACAGACACTTGGGAGAAGTGTATGGTGTTTCCAGAAACATCTAAGAAACAAAGCAACAGAGCCTAGGGCACTTTCACTTATGGTCCTATAGCTTAGGGAAATTAAAATCAAAAACACACAGCCACCCCAATGTTTGGGACGCCTCTGTTTACAAGAACCTCGTTTACCGTACAAGTTCAATATCACAGAAAGTGAAAAATGGATAAAGAACTTGTGGTACTTACGTACAATGCAGTATCACTCAGCAATGAAATCTATGTCATCAGGCCAGTAGCAGCATAATGAGTGGATTCAGGTATGATGATTCTAACTGAAATAAGTCACACAGAAAAAGAAACATCATAAGATATCACTAATACACGGAATGTAAACTTGGCTACACAGGAACTGAATTCCAAAACACAACAGGGTCTCAAATTTAGAAAACCAACTTATGCTTGCTTAAGGGTAAAGGTGAGTTGGGGTGCTGCATAAAACCAGAGATTGAAATGAGCACAGATAAAGTTCCTTAAGCCAAATATGGAATAGACAAGAGCTACTCCTTGCTCAATGAAATGGACTCAACACCCCATATTAAACGCCTAAGAATGTACCTTACTAGTAAGTATCTTAAAACCTATGGATTGCTATGTCTCCAAAAGAGAATCAAGCGTGTGTACAGGGGCATAAACGCAGCAGTGATAGGATTGGAGAGGTTCGGTGAGCAAATGAAGACCCTTTGAAGTCATATTGCATGGTACCCATTCCACGGGTTTCAACTACCCACGTTTAAGGTATTCTTCCTTCAGCTAAAACATGCATGTGGAACCCAGAGTATGATCAACCGTGTGATCGGGAGACCTGTTCAAATATGTCTCAGTTTTCGTACCCTGGTACTCGGGTGCAACATTCCAGACGCTTTACTAACACTCTCCCGACTTGGAGAGTCAGTCCCTTTAACCTCCTGTTTGGCCCAGTTTGCAATTTCTGCGGAAGATGAACAGGAATAGCGAGAACCAATGAGAGACTAGCTGGAGGTGTCTGGACGGGCAAATTTAACTCTCATTTCCCACCAGGAAGAGGAATTAACCAAAGGCTCGGCATGCCGTGCCGGAACCAGATTAGGGCCTTAATCCATCCTGCGGTGTTGCGGCCAGCTCACAAGAAAGCGAGTTGAAGAAAGGAGCTCAGGGGCACTGTAATTCACAAACCTGCAGAGTTATAAATGACAATTATCGTCCAAAAATATACTGAAGTAAGGCTGCCAAGAGGACTTGAAAGCGGGGCAGAATTGCAGGAAACCGATTTCAGGAGGTAGACTGGAATTGCATTGAAAGCATAGGAAAAGAGGCAGAACGTCCACAATGATGCACTTGGCCAAAAAGGACGTATGCGTTTTTTCCTGAATATATTCAGGAAAAAACGCATACGCCCTTTTTGGCCAACCAAGCAAACTTGCAAAGGAAATCTGCACTACAATGAAGTCTCACTTCCCCCCAGTCAAAAGGGCCATCTGAAAAAAGTGTAAAATCCAGAAAGGCAGGACAGGCCATGGAGAACTGGGAGCCTTGTTATGCTGATGGGCGGGATGTAAATTGCCAACAGACACTCGGGAGAAGTGTATGGTGTTTCCTGAAACATCTAAAAAACAAAGCAACAGAGCCTAGGGCACTTCCACTTATGGCCCTATAGCTTAGGGAAATTAAAATCAAAACGACACAGCCACCCCAAAGTTTGGGACGCCTCTGTTTACAAGAACCTCGTTTACCGTACAAGTTCAATATCACAGAAAGTGAAAAATGGATAAAGAACTTGTGGTACTTACGTACAATGCAGTATCACTCAGCAGTGAAATCTATGTCATCAGGCCCGTAGCAGCACAATGAGTGGATTCAGGTACGATGATTCTAACTGAAATAAGTCACACAGAAAAAGAAACATCATAAGATATCAGTAATACACGGAATGTAAACTTGGCTACACAGGAACTGAATTACAGAACAGAACAGGGTCTCAAATTTAGAAAACCAACTTATGCTTGTTTAAGGGGAAAGGTGAGTTGGGGTGCTGCATAAAACCAGAGATTGAAATGAGCACAGATAAAGTTCCTTAAGCCAAATATGGAATAGACAAGAGCTACTCCTTGCTCAACGAAATGGACTCAACACCCCATATTAAACGCCTAAGAATGTACCGTACTAGTAAGTATCTTAAAACCTATGGTTTGCTATGTCTCCAAAAGAGAATCAAGCGTGTGTACAGGGGCATAAACGCAGCAGTGATAGGATTGGAGAGGTTTGGTGAGCAAATGAAGACCCTTTGAAGTCATATTGCATGGTACCCATTCCACGGGTTTCAACTACCCACGTTTCAGGTATTCTTCCTTCAGCTAAAACATGCATGTGGAACCCAGAGTATGATCAACCGTGTGATCGGGAGACCTGTTCAAATATGTCTCAGTTTTCGTACCCTGGTACACGGGTGCAACATTCCAGACGCTTTACTAACACTCTCCCGACTTGGAGAGTCAGTCCCTTTAACCTCCTGTTTGGCCCAGTTTGCAATTTCTGCAGAAGATGAACAGGAATAGCAAGAACCAATGAGAGACTAGCTGGAGGTCTCTGGACGGGCAAATTTAACTCTCATTTCCCACGAGGAAGAGGAATTAACCAAAGGCTCGGCGTGCCGTGCAGGAAACAGATTAGGGCCTGAAGCCATCCTGCGGTGTTGCGGCCAGCTCACAAGAAAGCGAGTTGAAGAAAGGAGCTCAGGGGCACTGTAATTCACAAACCTGCAGAGTTATAAATGACAACTATCGTCCAAAAATATACTGAAGTAAGGCTGCCAAGAGGACTTGAAAGCGGGGCAGAATTGCAGGAAACCGATTTCAGGAGGTAGACAGGAATTGCATTGAAAGCATAGGAAAAGAGGCAGAACGTCCACAATGATGCACTTGGCCAAAAAGGACGTATGCGTTTTTTCCTGAATATATGCAGGAAAAAACGCATACGCCCTTTTTGGCCAACCAAGCAAACTTGCAAAGGAAATCTGCACTACAATGAAGTCTCACTTCCCCCCGGTCAAAAGGGCCATCTGAAAATAGTGTAAAATCCAGAAAGGCAGGACAGGCCATGGAGAACTGGGAGCCTTGTTATGCTGATGGGCGGGATGTAAATTGCCAACAGACACTCGGGAGAAGTGTATGGTGTTTCCTGAAACATCTAAAAAACAAAGCAACAGAGCCTAGGGCACTTCCACTTATGGCCCTATAGCTTAGGGAAATTAAAATCAAAACGACAAAGCCACCCCAAAGTTTGGGACGCCTCTGTTTACAAGAACCTCGTTTACCGTACAAGTTCAATATCACAGAAAGTGAAAAATGGATAAAGAACTTGTGGTACTTACGTACAATGCAGTATCACTCAGCAGTGAAATCTATGTCATCAGGCCCGTAGCAGCACAATGAGTGGATTCAGGTACGATGATTCTAACTGAAATAAGTCACACAGAAAAGGAAACATCATAAGATATCAGTAATACACGGAATGTAAACTTGGCTACACAGGAACTGAATTACAGAACAGAACAGGGTCTCAAATTTAGAAAACCAACTTATGCTTGTTTAAGGGTAAAGGTGAGTTGGGGTGCTGCATAAAACCAGAGATTGAAATGAGCACAGATAAAGTTCCTTAAGCCAAATATGGAATAGACAAGAGCTACTCCTTGCTCAACGAAATGGACTCAACACCGCATATTAAACGCCTAAGAATGTACCTGACTCTTAAGTATCTTAAAACCTATGGATTGCTATGTCTCCGAAAGAGAATCAAGCATGTGTACAGGGACATAAACGCAGCAGTGATAGGATTGGAGAGGTTCGGTGAGCAAATGAAGACCCTTTGAAGTCATATTGCATGGTACCCATTCCACGGGTTTCAACTACCCAGGTTTAAGGTATTCTTCCTTCAGCTAAAACATGCATGTGGAACCTAGAGTATGATCAACCATGTGATCGGGAGACGTGTTCAAATATGTCTCAGTTTTCGTACCCTGGTACTCGGGTGCAACATTCCAGACGCTTTACTAACACTCTCCCGACTTGGAGAGTCAGTCCCTTTAACCTCCTGTTTGGCCCAGTTTGCAATTTCTGCGGAAGATGAACAGGAATAGCGAGAACCAATGAGAGACTAGCTGGAGGTGTCTGGACGGGCAAATTTAACTCTCATTTCCCACCAGGAAGAGGAAATAACCAAAGGCTCAGCGTGCCGTGCCGGAACAAGATTAGGGCCTGAAGCCATCCTGCGGTGTTGCGGCCAGCTCACAAGAAAACGAGTTGAAGAAAGGGGCTCAGGGGCACTGTAATTCACAAACCTGCAGAGTTATAAATGACAGCTATCGTCCAAAAATATACTGAAGTAAGGCTGCCAAGAGGACTTGAAAGCGGGGCAGAATTGCAGGAAACCGATTTCAGGAGGTAGACTGGAATTGCATTGAAAGCATAGGAAAAGAGGCAGAACGTCCACAATGATGCACTTGGCCAAAAAGGGCGTATGCGTTTTTTCCTGAATATATTCAGGAAAAAACGCATACGCCCTTTTTGGCCAACCAAGCAAGCTTGCAAAGGAAATCTGCACTACAATGAAGTCTCACTTCCCCCCGGTCAAAAGGGCCATCTGAAAAAAGTGTAAAATCCAGAAAGGCAGGACAGGCCATGGAGAACTGGGAGCCTTGTTATGCTGATGGGCGGGATGTAAATTGCCAACAGACACTTGGGAGAAGTGTATGGTGTTTCCTGAAACATCTAAAAAACAAAGCAACAGAGCCTAGGGCACTTCCACTTATGGTCCTATAGCTTAGGGAAATTAAAATCAAAAAGATACAGCCACCCCAATGTTTGGGACGCCTCTGTTTACAAGAACCTCGTTTACCGTACAAGTTCAATATCACAGAAAGTGAAAAATGGATAAAGAACTTGTGGTACTTATGTACAATGCAGTATCACTCAGCAGTGAAATCTATGTCATCAGGCCCGTAGCAGCACAATGAGTGGATTCAGGTACGATGATTCTAACTGAAATAAGTCACACAGAAAAAGAAACATCATAAGATATCAGTAATACACGGAATGTAAACTTGGCTACACAGGAACTGAATTACAGAACAGAACAGGGTCTCAAATTTAGAAAACCAACTTATGCTTGTTTAAGGGTAAAGGTGAGTTGGGGTGCTGCATAAAACCAGAGATTGAAATGAGCACAGATAAAGTTCCTTAAGCCAAATATGGAATAGACAAGAGCTACTCCTTGCTCAACGAAATGGACTCAACACCGCATATTAAACGCCTAAGAATGTACCTGACTCTTAAGTATCTTAAAACCTATGGATTGCTATGTCTCCGAAAGAGAATCAAGCATGTGTACAGGGACATAAACGCAGCAGTGATAGGATTGGAGAGGTTCGGTGAGCAAATGAAGACCCTTTGAAGTCATACTGCATGGTACCAATTCCACGGGTTTCAACTACCCAGGTTTAAGGTATTCTTCCTTCAGCTAAAACATGCATGTGGAACCTAGAGTATGATCAACCATGTGATCGGGAGACGTGTTCAAATATGTCTCAGTTTTCGTACCCTGGTACTCGGGTGCAACATTCCAGACGCTTTACTAACACTCTCCCGACTTGGAGAGTCAGTCCCTTTAACCTCCTGTTTGGCCCAGTTTGCAATTTCTGCGGAAGATGAACAGGAATAGCGAGAACCAATGAGAGACTAGCTGGAGGTGTCTGGACGGGCAAATTTAACTCTCATTTCCCACCAGGAAGAGGAAATAACCAAAGGCTCAGCGTGCCGTGCCGGAACCAGATTAGGGCCTGAAGCCATCCTGCGGTGTTGCAGCCAGCTCACAAGAAAACGAGTTGAAGAAAGGAGCTCAGGGGCACTGTAATTCACAAACCTGCAGAGTTATAAATGACAACTATCGTCCAAAAATATACTGAAGTAAGGCTGCCAAGAGGACTTGAAAGCGGGGCAGAATTGCAGGAAACCGCTTTCAGGAGGTAGACTGGAATTGCATTGAAAGCATAGGAAAAGAGGCAGAACGTCCACAATGATGCACTTGGCCAAAAAGGGCGTATGCGTTTTTTCCTGAATATATTCAGGAAAAAACGCATACGCCCTTTTTGGCCAACCAAGCAAGCTTGCAAAGGAAATCTGCACTACAATGAAGTCTCACTTCCCCCCGGTCAAAAGGGCCATCTGAAAAAAGTGTAAAATCCAGAAAGGCAGGACAGGCCATGGAGAACTGGGAGCCTTGTTATGCTGATGGGCGGGATGTAAATTGCCAACAGACACTCGGGAGAAGTGTATGGTGTTTCCTGAAACATCTAAAAAACAAAGCAACAGAGCCTAGGGCACTTCCACTTATGGTCCTATAGCTTAGGGAAATTAAAATCAAAAAGATACAGCCACCCCAATGTTTGGGACGCCTCTGTTTACAAGAACCTCGTTTACCGTACAAGTTCAATATCACAGAAAGTGAAAAATGGATAAAGAACTTGTGGTACTTATGTACAATGCAGTATCACTCAGCAGTGAAATCTATGTCATCAGGCCCGTAGCAGCACAATGAGTGGATTCAGGTACGATGATTCTAACTGAAATAAGTCACACAGAAAAAGAAACATCATAAGATATCAGTAATACACGGAATGTAAACTTGGCTACACAGGAACTGAATTACAGAACAGAACAGGGTCTCAAATTTAGAAAACCAACTTATGCTTGTTTAAGGGTAAAGGTGAGTTGGGGTGCTGCATAAAACCAGAGATTGAAATGAGCACAGATAAAGTTCCTTAAGCCAAATATGGAATAGACAAGAGCTACTCCTTGCTCAACGAAATGGACTCAACACCGCATATTAAACGCCTAAGAATGTACCTGACTCTTAAGTATCTTAAAACCTATGGATTGCTATGTCTCCGAAAGAGAATCAAGCATGTGTACAGGGACATAAACGCAGCAGTGATAGGATTGGAGAGGTTCGGTGAGCAAATGAAGACCCTTTGAAGTCATACTGCATGGTACCAATTCCACGGGTTTCAACTACCCAGGTTTAAGGTATTCTTCCTTCAGCTAAAACATGCATGTGGAACCTAGAGTATGATCAACCATGTGATCGGGAGACGTGTTCAAATATGTCTCAGTTTTCGTACCCTGGTACTCGGGTGCAACATTCCAGACGCTTTACTAACACTCTCCCGACTTGGAGAGTCAGTCCCTTTAACCTCCTGTTTGGCCCAGTTTGCAATTTCTGCGGAAGATGAACAGGAATAGCGAGAACCAATGAGAGACTAGCTGGAGGTGTCTGGACGGGCAAATTTAACTCTCATTTCCCACCAGGAAGAGGAAATAACCAAAGGCTCAGCGTGCCGTGCCGGAACCAGATTAGGGCCTGAAGCCATCCTGCGGTGTTGCAGCCAGCTCACAAGAAAACGAGTTGAAGAAAGGAGCTCAGGGGCACTGTAATTCACAAACCTGCAGAGTTATAAATGACAACTATCGTCCAAAAATATACTGAAGTAAGGCTGCCAAGAGGACTTGAAAGCGGGGCAGAATTGCAGGAAACCGCTTTCAGGAGGTAGACTGGAATTGCATTGAAAGCATAGGAAAAGAGGCAGAACGTCCACAATGATGCACTTGGCCAAAAAGGGCGTATGCGTTTTTTCCTGAATATATTCAGGAAAAAACGCATACGCCCTTTTTGGCCAACCAAGCAAGCTTGCAAAGGAAATCTGCACTACAATGAAGTCTCACTTCCCCCCGGTCAAAAGGGCCATCTGAAAAAAGTGTAAAATCCAGAAAGGCAGGACAGGCCATGGAGAACTGGGAGCCTTGTTATGCTGATGGGCGGGATGTAAATTGCCAACAGACACTCGGGAGAAGTGTATGGTGTTTCCTGAAACATCTAAAAAACAAAGCAACAGAGCCTAGGGCACTTCCATTTATGGTCCTATAGCTTAGGGAAATTAAAATGAAAAAGACACAGCCACCCCAAAGTTTGGGACGCCTCTGTTTACAAGAACCTCGTTTACCGTACAAGTTCAATATCACAGAAAGTGAAAAATGGATAAAGAACTTGTGGTACTTACGTACAATGCAGTATCACTCAGCAGTGAAATCTATGTCATCAGGCCCGTAGCAGCACAATGAGTGGATACAGGTACAATGATTCTAACTGAAATAAGTCACACAGAAAAAGAAACATCATAAGATATCAGTAATACACGGAATGTAAACTTGGCTACACAGGAACTGAATTACAGAACAGAACAGGGTCTCAAATTTAGAAAACCAACTTATGCTTGTTTAAGGGTAAAGGTGAGTTGGGGTGCTGCATAAAACCAGAGATTGAAATGAGCACAGATAAAGTTCCTTAAGCCAAATATGGAATAGACCAGAGCTACTCCTTTCTCAACGAAATGGACTCAACACCCCATATTAAACGCTTAAGAATGTACCTGACTAGTAAGTATCTTAAAACCTATGGATTGCTATGTCTCCATAAGAGAATCAAGCATGTGTACAGGGGCATAAACGCAGCAGTGATAGGATTGGAGAGGTTCGGTGAGCAAATGAAGACCCTTTGAAGTCATATTGCATGGTACCCATTACACGGGTCTCAACTCTCCAGGTTTAAGGTATTCTTCCTTCAGCTAAAATATGCATGTGGAACCCAGAGTATGATCAACAGTGTGAACGGGAGACGTGTTCAAATATGTCTCAGTTTTCCTCCCCTGGTACTCGGGTGCAACATTCCAGACGCTTTACTAACACTCTCCCCACTTGGAGAGTCAGCGCCTTTAACCTCCTGTTTGGCCCAGTTTGCAATTTCTGCGGAAGATGAACAGGAATAGGGAGAACCAATGAGAAACTAGCTGGAGGTGTCTGGACGGGCAAATTTAACTCTCATTTCCCACCAGGAAGACGAAATAACCAAAGGCTCAGCGTGCCATGCCGGAACCAGATTAGGGCCTGAAGCCATCCTGCGGTGTTGCGGCCAGCTCACAAGAAAGCGAGTTGAAGAAAGGAGCTCAGGGGCACTGTAATTCACAAACCTGCAGAGTTATAAATGACAGCTATCGTCCAAAAATATACTGAAGTAAGGCTGCCAAGAGGACTTGAAAGCGGGGCAGAATTACAGGAAACCGATTTCAGGAGGTAGACTGGAATTGCATTGAAAGCATAGGAAAAGAGGCAGAACGTCCACAATGATGCACTTGGTCAAAAAGGGCGTATGCGTTTTTTCCTGAATATATTCAGGAAAAAACGCATACGCCCTTTTTGGCCAACCAAGCAAACTTGCAAAGGAAATCTGCACTACAATGAAGTCTCACTTCCCCCTGGTCAAAAGGGCCATCTGAAAAAAGTGTAAAATCCAGAAAGGCAGGACAGGCCATGGAGAACTGGGAGCCTTGTTATGCTGATGGGCGGGATGTAAATTGCCAACAGCCACTCGGGAGAAGTGTATGGTGTTTCCTGAAACATCTAAGAAACAAAGCAACAGAGCCTAGGGCACTTTCACTTATGGTCCTATAGCTTAGGGAAATTAAAATCAAAAAGACACAGCCACCCCAAAATTTGGGACGCCTCTGTTTACAAGAACCTCGTTTACCGTACAAGTTCTCTATCACAGAAAGTGAAAAATGGATAAAGAACATGTGGTACTTACGTACAATGCAGTATCTCTCAGCAATGAAATCTATGTCATCAGGCCCGTAGCAGCATAATGAGTGGATTCAGGTACGATGATTCCAACTGAAATAAGTCACACAGAAAAAGAAACATCATAAGATATCACTAATACACGGAATGTAAACTTGGCTACACAGGAACTGAATTCCAAAACAGAACAGGGTCTCAAATTTAGAAAACCAACTTATGCTTGCTTAAGGGGAAAGGTGAGTTGGGGTGCTGCATAAAACCAGAGATTGAAATGAGCACAGATAAAGTTCCTTAAGCCAAATATGGAATAGACAAGAGCTACTCCTTGCTCAACGAAATGGACTCAACACCCCATATTAAACGCTTAAGAATGTACCTGATTAGTAAGTATCTTAAAACCTATGGATTGCTATGTCTCCATAAGAGAATCAAGCGTGTGTCCAGGGTCATAAACGCAGCAGTGATAGGATTGGAGAGGTTCGGTGAGCAAATGAAGACCCTTTGAAGTCATATTGCATGGTACCCATTCCACGGGTTTCAACTACCCAGGTTTAAGGTATTCTTCCTTCAGCTAAAACATGCATGTGGAACCTAGAGTATGACCAACCATGTGATCGGGAGACGTGTTCAAATATGTCTCAGTTTTCGTACCCTGGTACTCGGGTGCAACATTCCAGACGCTTTACTAACACTCTCCCGACTTGGAGAGTCAGTCCCTTTAACCTCCTGTTTGGCCCAGTTTGCAATTTCTGCGGAAGATGAACAGGAATAGCGAGAACCAATGAGAGACTAGCTGGAGGTGTCTGGACGGGCAAATTTAACTCTCATTTCCCACCAGGAAGAGGAAATAACCAAAGGCTCAGCGTGCCGTGCCGGAACCAGATTAGGGCCTGAAGCCATCCTGCGGTGTTGCGGCCAGCTCACAAGAAAGCGAGTTGAAGAAAGGAGCTCAGGGGCACTGTAATTCACAAACCTGCAGAGTTATAAATGACAACTATCGTCCAAAAATATACTGAAGTAAGGCTGCCAAGAGGACTTGAAAGCGGGGCAGAATTGCAGGAAACCGATTTCAGGAGGTAGACTGGAATTGCATCGAAAGCATAGGAAAAGAGGCAGAACGTCCACAATGATGCACTTGGCCAAAAAGGGCGTATGCGTTTTTTCCTGAATATATTCAGGAAAAAACGCATACGCCCTTTTTGGCCAACCAAGCAAGCTTGCAAAGGAAATCTGCACTACAATGAAGTCTCACTTCCCCCCGGTCAAAAGGGCCATCTGAAAAAAGTGTAAAATCCAGAAAGGCAGGACAGGCCATGGAGAACTGGGAGCCTTGTTATGCTGATGGGCGGGATGTAAATTGCCAACAGACACTCGGGAGAAGTGTATGGTGTTTCCTGAAACGTCTAAAAAACAAAGCAACAGAGCCTAGGGCACTTCCACTTATGGTCCTATAGCTTAGGGAAATTAAAATAAAAAAGATACAGCCACCCCAATGTTTGGGACGCCTCTGTTTACAAGAACCTCGTTTACCGTACAAGTTCAATATCACAGAAAGTGAAAAATGGATAAAGAACTTGTGGTACTTACGTACAATGCAGTATCACTCAGCAGTGAAATCTATGTCATCAGGCCCGTAGCAGCACAATGAGTGGATTCAGGTACGATGATTCTAACTGAAATAAGTCACACAGAAAAAGAAACATCATAAGATATCAGTAATACACGGAATGTAAACTTGGCTACACAGGAACTGAATTACAGAACAGAACAGGGTCTCAAATTTAGAAAACCAACTTATGCTTGTTTAAGGGTAAAGGTGAGTTGGGGTGCTGCATAAAACCAGAGATTGAAATGAGCACAGATAAAGTTCCTTAAGCCAAATATGGAATAGACAAGAGCTACTCCTTGCTCAACGAAATGGACTCAACACCGCATATTAAACGCCTAAGAATGTACCTGACTCTTAAGTATCTTAAAACCTATGGATTGCTATGTCTCCGAAAGAGAATCAAGCATGTGTACAGGGACATAAACGCAGCAGTGATAGGATTGGAGAGGTTCGGTGAGCAAATGAAGACCCTTTGAAGTCATATTGCATGGTACCCATTCCACGGGTTTCAACTACCCAGGTTTAAGGTATTCTTCCTTCAGCTAAAACATGCATGTGGAACCTAGAGTATGATCAACCATGTGATCGGGAGACGTGTTCAAATATGTCTCAGTTTTCGTACCCTGGTACTCGGGTGCAACATTCCAGACGCTTTACTAACACTCTCCCGACTTGGAGAGTCAGTCCCTTTAACCTCCTGTTTGGCCCAGTTTGCAATTTCTGCGGAAGATGAACAGGAATAGCGAGAACCAATGAGAGACTAGCTGGAGGTGTCTGGACGGGCAAATTTAACTCTCATTTCCCACCAGGAAGAGGAAATAACCAAAGGCTCAGCGTGCCGTGCCGGAACCAGATTAGGGCCTGAAGCCATCCTGCGGTGTTGCGGCCAGCTCACAAGAAAGCGAGTTGAAGAAAGGAGCTCAGGGGCACTGTAATTCACAAACCTGCAGAGTTATAAATGACAACTATCGTCCAAAAATATACTGAAGTAAGGCTGCCAAGAGGACTTGAAAGCGGGGCAGAATTGCAGGAAACCGATTTCAGGAGGTAGACTGGAATTGCATTGAAAGCATAGGAAAAGAGGCAGAACGTCCACAATGATGCACTTGGCCAAAAAGGGCGTATGCGTTTTTTCCTGAATATATTCAGGAAAAAACGCATACGCCCTTTTTGGCCAACCAAGCAAGCTTGCAAAGGAAATCTGCACTACAATGAAGTCTCACTTCCCCCCGGTCAAAAGGGCCATCTGAAAAAAGTGTAAAATCCAGAAAGGCAGGACAGGCCATGGAGAACTGGGAGCCTTGTTATGCTGATGGGCGGGATGTAAATTGCCAACAGACACTCGGGAGAAGTGTATGGTGTTTCCTGAAACATCTAAAAAACAAAGCAACAGAGCCTAGGGCACTTCCACTTATGGTCCTATAGCTTAGGGAAATTAAAATCCAAAAGATACAGCCACCCCAATGTTTGGGACGCCTCTGTTTACAAGAACCTCGTTTACCGTACAAGTTCAATATCACAGAAAGTGAAAAATGGATAAAGAACTTGTGGTACTTACGTACAATGCAGTATCACTCAGCAGTGAAATCTATGTCATCAGGCCCGTAGCAGCACAATGAGTGGATTCAGGTACGATGATTCTAACTGAAATAAGTCACACAGAAAAAGAAACATCATAAGATATCAGTAATACACGGAATGTAAACTTGGCTACACAGGAACTGAATTACAGAACAGAACAGGGTCTCAAATTTAGAAAACCAACTTATGCTTGTTTAAGGGGAAAGGTGAGTTGGGGTGCTGCATAAAACCAGAGATTGAAATGAGCACAGATAAAGTTCCTTAAGCCAAATATGGAATAGACAAGAGCTACTCCTTGCTCAACGAAATGGACTCAACACCGCATATTAAACGCCTAAGAGTGTACCTGACTCTTAAGTATCTTAAAACCTATGGATTGCTATGTCTCTGAAAGAGAATCAAGCATGTGTACAGGGACATAAACGCAGCAGTGATAGGATTGGAGAGGTTCGGTGAGCAAATGAAGACCCTTTGAAGTCATATTGCATGGTACCCATTCCACGGGTTTCAACTACCCAGGTTTAAGGTATTCTTCCTTCAGCTAAAACATGCATGTGGAACCTAGAGTATGACCAACCATGTGATCGGGAGACGTGTTCAAATATGTCTCAGTTTTCGTACCCTGGTACTCGGGTGCAACATTCCAGACGCTTTACTAACACTCTCCCGACTTGGAGAGTCAGTCCCTTTAACCTCCTGTTTGGCCCAGTTTGCAATTTCTGCGGAAGATGAACAGGAATAGCGAGAACCAATGAGAGACTAGCTGGAGGTGTCTGGACGGGCAAATTTAACTCTCATTTCCCACCAGGAAGAGGAAATAACCAAAGGCTCAGCGTGCCGTGCCGGAACCAGATTAGGGCCTGAAGCCATCCTGCGGTGTTGCGGCCAGCTCACAAGAAAGCGAGTTGAAGAAAGGAGCTCAGGGGCACTGTAATTCACAAACCTGCAGAGTTATAAATGACAACTATCGTCCAAAAATATACTGAAGTAAGGCTGCCAAGAGGACTTGAAAGCGGGGCAGAATTGCAGGAAACCGATTTCAGGAGGTAGACTGGAATTGCATCGAAAGCATAGGAAAAGAGGCAGAACGTCCACAATGATGCACTTGGCCAAAAAGGGCGTATGCGTTTTTTCCTGAATATATTCAGGAAAAAACGCATACGCCCTTTTTGGCCAACCAAGCAAGCTTGCAAAGGAAATCTGCACTACAATGAAGTCTCACTTCCCCCCGGTCAAAAGGGCCATCTGAAAAAAGTGTAAAATCCAGAAAGGCAGGACAGGCCATGGAGAACTGGGAGCCTTGTTATGCTGATGGGCGGGATGTAAATTGCCAACAGACACTCGGGAGAAGTGTATGGTGTTTCCTGAAACGTCTAAAAAACAAAGCAACAGAGCCTAGGGCACTTCCACTTATGGTCCTATAGCTTAGGGAAATTAAAATAAAAAAGATACAGCCACCCCAATGTTTGGGACGCCTCTGTTTACAAGAACCTCGTTTACCGTACAAGTTCAATATCACAGAAAGTGAAAAATGGATAAAGAACTTGTGGTACTTACGTACAATGCAGTATCACTCAGCAGTGAAATCTATGTCATCAGGCCCGTAGCAGCACAATGAGTGGATTCAGGTACGATGATTCTAACTGAAATAAGTCACACAGAAAAAGAAACATCATAAGATATCAGTAATACACGGAATGTAAACTTGGCTACACAGGAACTGAATTACAGAACAGAACAGGGTCTCAAATTTAGAAAACCAACTTATGCTTGTTTAAGGGTAAAGGTGAGTTGGGGTGCTGCATAAAACCAGAGATTGAAATGAGCACAGATAAAGTTCCTTAAGCCAAATATGGAATAGACAAGAGCTACTCCTTGCTCAACGAAATGGACTCAACACCGCATATTAAACGCCTAAGAATGTACCTGACTCTTAAGTATCTTAAAACCTATGGATTGCTATGTCTCCGAAAGAGAATCAAGCATGTGTACAGGGACATAAACGCAGCAGTGATAGGATTGGAGAGGTTCGGTGAGCAAATGAAGACCCTTTGAAGTCATATTGCATGGTACCCATTCCACGGGTTTCAACTACCCAGGTTTAAGGTATTCTTCCTTCAGCTAAAACATGCATGTGGAACCTAGAGTATGATCAACCATGTGATCGGGAGACGTGTTCAAATATGTCTCAGTTTTCGTACCCTGGTACTCGGGTGCAACATTCCAGACGCTTTACTAACACTCTCCCGACTTGGAGAGTCAGTCCCTTTAACCTCCTGTTTGGCCCAGTTTGCAATTTCTGCGGAAGATGAACAGGAATAGCGAGAACCAATGAGAGACTAGCTGGAGGTGTCTGGACGGGCAAATTTAACTCTCATTTCCCACCAGGAAGAGGAAATAACCAAAGGCTCAGCGTGCCGTGCCGGAACCAGATTAGGGCCTGAAGCCATCCTGCGGTGTTGCGGCCAGCTCACAAGAAAGCGAGTTGAAGAAAGGAGCTCAGGGGCACTGTAATTCACAAACCTGCAGAGTTATAAATGACAACTATCGTCCAAAAATATACTGAAGTAAGGCTGCCAAGAGGACTTGAAAGCGGGGCAGAATTGCAGGAAACCGATTTCAGGAGGTAGACTGGAATTGCATTGAAAGCATAGGAAAAGAGGCAGAACGTCCACAATGATGCACTTGGCCAAAAAGGGCGTATGCGTTTTTTCCTGAATATATTCAGGAAAAAACGCATACGCCCTTTTTGGCCAACCAAGCAAGCTTGCAAAGGAAATCTGCACTACAATGAAGTCTCACTTCCCCCCGGTCAAAAGGGCCATCTGAAAAAAGTGTAAAATCCAGAAAGGCAGGACAGGCCATGGAGAACTGGGAGCCTTGTTATGCTGATGGGCGGGATGTAAATTGCCAACAGACACTCGGGAGAAGTGTATGGTGTTTCCTGAAACATCTAAAAAACAAAGCAACAGAGCCTAGGGCACTTCCACTTATGGTCCTATAGCTTAGGGAAATTAAAATCCAAAAGATACAGCCACCCCAATGTTTGGGACGCCTCTGTTTACAAGAACCTCGTTTACCGTACAAGTTCAATATCACAGAAAGTGAAAAATGGATAAAGAACTTGTGGTACTTACGTACAATGCAGTATCACTCAGCAGTGAAATCTATGTCATCAGGCCCGTAGCAGCACAATGAGTGGATTCAGGTACGATGATTCTAACTGAAATAAGTCACACAGAAAAAGAAACATCATAAGATATCACTAATACACGGAATGTAAACTTGGCTACACAGGAACTGAATTACAGAACAGAACAGGGTCTCAAATTTAGAAAACCAACTTATGCTTGTTTAAGGGGAAAGGTGAGTTGGGGTGCTGCATAAAACCAGAGATTGAAATGAGCACAGATAAAGTTCCTTAAGCCAAATATGGAATAGACAAGAGCTACTCCTTGCTCAACGAAATGGACTCAACACCGCATATTAAACGCCTAAGAATGTACCTGACTCTTAAGTATCTTAAAACCTATGGATTGCTATGTCTCCGAAAGAGAATCAAGCATGTGTACAGGGACGTAAACGCAGCAGTGATAGGATTGGAGAGGTTCGGTGAGCAAATGAAGACCCTTTGAAGTCATATTGCATGGTACCCATTCCACGGGTTTCAACTACCCAGGTTTAAGGTATTCTTCCTTCAGCTAAAACATGCATGTGGAACCTAGAGTATGATCAACCATGTGATCGGGAGACGTGTTCAAATATGTCTCAGTTTTCGTACCCTGGTACTCGGGTGCAACATTCCAGACGCTTTACTAACACTCTCCCGACTTGGAGAGTCAGTCCCTTTAACCTCCTGTTTGGCCCAGTTTGCAATTTCTGCGGAAGATGAACAGGAATAGCGAGAACCAATGAGAGACTAGCTGGAGGTGTCTGGACGGGCAAATTTAACTCTCATTTCCCACCAGGAAGAGGAAATAACCAAAGGCTCAGCGTGCCGTGCCGGAACCAGATTAGGGCCTGAAGCCATCCTGCGGTGTTGCGGCCAGCTCACAAGAAAACGAGTTGAAGAAAGGAGCTCAGGGGCACTGTAATTCACAAACCTGCAGAGTTATAAATGACAACTATCGTCCAAAAATATACTGAAGTAAGGCTGCCAAGAGGACTTGAAAGCGGGGCAGAATTGCAGGAAACCGTTTCAGGAGGTAGATTGGAATTGCATTGAAAGCATAGGAAAAGAGGCAGAACGTCCACAATGATGCACTTGGCCAAAAAGGGCGTATGCGTTTTTTCCTGAATATATTCAGGAAAAAACGCATACGCCCTTTTTGGCCAACCAAGCAAGCTTGCAAAGGAAATCTGCACTACAATGAAGTGTCACTTCCCCCCGGTCAAAAGGGCCATCTGAAAAAAGTGTAAAATCCAGAAAGGCAGGACAGGCCATGGAGAACTGGGAGCCTTGTTATGCTGATGGGCGGGATGTAAATTGCCAACAGACACTCGGGAGAAGTGTATGGTGTTTCCTGAAACATCTAAAAAACAAAGCAACAGAGCCTAGGGCACTTCCACTTATGGTCCTATAGCTTCGGGAAATTAAAATCCGAAAGATACAGCCACCCCAATGTTTGGGACGCCTCTGTTTACAAGAACCTCGTTTACCGTACAAGTTCAATATCAGAGAAAGTGAAAAATGGATAAAGAACTTGTGGTACTTACGTACAATGCAGTATCACTCAGAAGTGAAATCTATGTCATCAGGCCCGTAGCAGCACAATGAGTGGATTCAGGTACGATGATTCTAACTGAAATAAGTCACACAGAAAAAGAAACATCATAAGATATCAGTAATACACGGAATGTAAACTTGGCTACACAGGAACTGAATTACAGAACAGAACAGGGTCTCAAATTTAGAAAACCAACTTATGCTTGTTTAAGGGGAAAGGTGAGTTGGGGTGCTGCATAAAACCAGAGATTGAAATGAGCACAGATAAAGTTCCTTAAGCCAAATATGGAATAGACAAGAGCTACTCCTTGCTCAACGAAATGGACTCAACACCGCATATTAAACGCCTAAGAGTGTACCTGACTCTTAAGTATCTTAAAACCTATGGATTGCTATGTCTCTGAAAGAGAATCAAGCATGTGTACAGGGACATAAACGCAGCAGTGATAGGATTGGAGAGGTTCGGTGAGCAAATGAAGACCCTTTGAAGTCATATTGCATGGTACCCATTCCACGGGTTTCAACTACCCAGGTTTAAGGTATTCTTCCTTCAGCTAAAACATGCATGTGGAACCTAGAGTATGATCAACCATGTGATCGGGAGACGTGTTCAAATATGTCTCAGTTTTCGTACCCTGGTACTCGGGTGCAACATTCCAGACGCTTTACTAACACTCTCCCGACTTGGAGAGTCAGTCCCTTTAACCTCCTGTTTGGCCCAGTTTGCAATTTCTGCGGAAGATGAACAGGAATAGCGAGAACCAATGAGAGACTAGCTGGAGGTGTCTGGACGGGCAAATTTAACTCTCATTTCCCACCAGGAAGAGGAAATAACCAAAGGCTCAGCGTGCCGTGCCGGAACCAGATTAGGGCCTGAAGCCATCCTGCGGTGTTGCGGCCAGCTCACAAGAAAACGAGTTGAAGAAAGGAGCTCAGGGGCACTGTAATTCAGAAACCTGCA
This sequence comes from Globicephala melas, assembly GCF_963455315.2. Taxonomy (NCBI): domain Eukaryota; kingdom Metazoa; phylum Chordata; class Mammalia; order Artiodactyla; family Delphinidae; genus Globicephala; species Globicephala melas. The sequence continues at coordinate 351,099 of NW_027207417.1, forward strand.
GAGTTATAAATGACAACTATCGTCCAAAAATATACTGAAGTAAGGCTGCCAAGAGGACTTGAAAGCGGGGCAGAATTGCAGGAAACCGATTTCAGGAGGTAGACTGGAATTGCATCGAAAGCATAGGAAAAGAGGCAGAACGTCCACAATGATGCACTTGGCCAAAAAGGGCGTATGCGTTTTTTCCTGAATATATTCAGGAAAAAACGCATACGCCCTTTTTGGCCAACCAAGCAAGCTTGCAAAGGAAATCTGCACTACAATGAAGTGTCACTTCCCCCCGGTCAAAAGGGCCATCTGAAAAAAGTGTAAAATCCAGAAAGGCAGGACAGGCCATGGAGAACTGGGAGCCTTGTTATGCTGATGGGCGGGATGTAAATTGCCAACAGACACTCGGGAGAAGTGTATGGTGTTTCCTGAAACATCTAAAAAACAAAGCAACAGAGCCTAGGGCACTTCCACTTATGGTCCTATAGCTTAGGGAAATTAAAATCAAAAAGATACAGCCACCCCAATGTTTGGGACGCCTCTGTTTACAAGAACCTCGTTTACCGTACAAGTTCAATATCACAGAAAGTGAAAAATGGATAAAGAACTTGTGGTACTTACGTACAATGCAGTATCACTCAGCAGTGAAATCTATGTCATCAGGCCCGTAGCAGCACAATGAGTGGATTCAGGTACGATGATTCTAACTGAAATAAGTCACACAGAAAAAGAAACATCATAAGATATCACTAATACACGGAATGTAAACTTGGCTACACAGGAACTGAATTACAGAACAGAACAGGGTCTCAAATTTAGAAAACCAACTTATGCTTGTTTAAGGGGAAAGGTGAGTTGGGGTGCTGCATAAAACCAGAGATTGAAATGAGCACAGATAAAGTTCCTTAAGCCAAATATGGAATAGACAAGAGCTACTCCTTGCTCAACGAAATGGACTCAACACCGCATATTAAACGCCTAAGAATGTACCTGACTCTTAAGTATCTTAAAACCTATGGATTGCTATGTCTCCGAAAGAGAATCAAGCATGTGTACAGGGACGTAAACGCAGCAGTGATAGGATTGGAGAGGTTCGGTGAGCAAATGAAGACCCTTTGAAGTCATATTGCATGGTACCCATTCCACGGGTTTCAACTACCCAGGTTTAAGGTATTCTTCCTTCAGCTAAAACATGCATGTGGAACCTAGAGTATGATCAACCATGTGATCGGGAGACGTGTTCAAATATGTCTCAGTTTTCGTACCCTGGTACTCGGGTGCAACATTCCAGACGCTTTACTAACACTCTCCCGACTTGGAGAGTCAGTCCCTTTAACCTCCTGTTTGGCCCAGTTTGCAATTTCTGCGGAAGATGAACAGGAATAGCGAGAACCAATGAGAGACTAGCTGGAGGTGTCTGGACGGGCAAATTTAACTCTCATTTCCCACCAGGAAGAGGAAATAACCAAAGGCTCAGCGTGCCGTGCCGGAACCAGATTAGGGCCTGAAGCCATCCTGCGGTGTTGCGGCCAGCTCACAAGAAAACGAGTTGAAGAAAGGAGCTCAGGGGCACTGTAATTCACAAACCTGCAGAGTTATAAATGACAACTATCGTCCAAAAATATACTGAAGTAAGGCTGCCAAGAGGACTTGAAAGCGGGGCAGAATTGCAGGAAACCGTTTCAGGAGGTAGATTGGAATTGCATTGAAAGCATAGGAAAAGAGGCAGAACGTCCACAATGATGCACTTGGCCAAAAAGGGCGTATGCGTTGTTTCCTGAATATATTCAGGAAAAAACGCATACGCCCTTTTTGGCCAACCAAGCAAGCTTGCAAAGGAAATCTGCACTACAATGAAGTGTCACTTCCCCCCGGTCAAAAGGGCCATCTGAAAAAAGTGTAAAATCCAGAAAGGCAGGACAGGCCATGGAGAACTGGGAGCCTTGTTATGCTGATGGGCGGGATGTAAATTGCCAACAGACACTCGGGAGAAGTGTATGGTGTTTCCTGAAACATCTAAAAAACAAAGCAACAGAGCCTAGGGCACTTCCACTTATGGTCCTATAGCTTAGGGAAATTAAAATCCGAAAGATACAGCCACCCCAAAGTTTGGGACGCCTCTGTTTACAAGAACCTCGTTTACCGTACAAGTTCAATATCAGAGAAAGTGAAAAATGGATAAAGAACTTGTGGTACTTACGTACAATGCAGTATCACTCAGAAGTGAAATCTATGTCATCAGGCCCGTAGCAGCACAATGAGTGGATTCAGGTACGATGATTCTAACTGAAATAAGTCACACAGAAAAAGAAACATCATAAGATATCAGTAATACACGGAATGTAAACTTGGCTACACAGGAACTGAATTACAGAACAGAACAGGGTCTCAAATTTAGAAAACCAACTTATGCTTGTTTAAGGGGAAAGGTGAGTTGGGGTGCTGCATAAAACCAGAGATTGAAATGAGCACAGATAAAGTTCCTTAAGCCAAATATGGAATAGACAAGAGCTACTCCTTGCTCAACGAAATGGACTCAACACCGCATATTAAACGCCTAAGAGTGTACCTGACTCTTAAGTATCTTAAAACCTATGGATTGCTATGTCTCCGAAAGAGAATCAAGCATGTGTACAGGGACGTAAATGCAGCAGTGATAGGATTGGAGAGGTTCGGTGAGCAAATGAAGACCCTTTGAAGTCATATTGCATGGTACCCATTCCACGGGTTTCAACTACCCAGGTTTAAGGTATTCTTCCTTCAGCTAAAACATGCATGTGGAACCTAGAGTATGATCAACCATGTGATCGGGAGACGTGTTCAAATATGTCTCAGTTTTCGTACCCTGGTACTCGGGTGCAACATTCCAGACGCTTTACTAACACTCTCCCGACTTGGAGAGTCAGTCCCTTTAACCTCCTGTTTGGCCCAGTTTGCAATTTCTGCGGAAGATGAACAGGAATAGCGAGAACCAATGAGAGACTAGCTGGAGGTGTCTGGACGGGCAAATTTAACTCTCATTTCCCACCAGGAAGAGGAAATAACCAAAGGCTCAGCGTGCCGTGCCGGAACCAGATTAGGGCCTGAAGCCATCCTGCGGTGTTGCGGCCAGCTCACAAGAAAGCGAGTTGAAGAAAGGAGCTCAGGGGCACTGTAATTCACAAACCTGCAGAGTTATAAATGACAACTATCGTCCAAAAATATACTGAAGTAAGGCTGCCAAGAGGACTTGAAAGCGGGGCAGAATTGCAGGAAACCGAATTCAGGAGGTAGACTGGAATTGCATTGAAAGCATAGGAAAAGAGGCAGAACGTCCACAATGATGCACTTGGCCAAAAAGGGCGTATGCGTTTTTTCCTGAATATATTCAGGAAAAAACGCATACGCCCTTTTTGGCCAACCAAGCAAGCTTGCAAAGGAAATCTGCACTACAATGAAGTCTCACTTCCCCCCGGTCAAAAGGGCCATCTGAAAAAAGTGTAAAATCCAGAAAGGCAGGACAGGCCATGGAGAACTGGGAGCCTTGTTATGCTGATGGGCGGGATGTAAATTGCCAACAGACACTCGGGAGAAGTGTATGGTGTTTCCTGAAACATCTAAAAAACAAAGCAACAGAGCCTAGGGCACTTCCACTTATGGTCCTATAGCTTAGGGAAATTAAAATCCAAAAGATACAGCCACCCCAATGTTTGGGACGCCTCTGTTTACAAGAACCTCGTTTACCGTACAAGTTCAATATCACAGAAAGTGAAAAATGGATAAAGAACTTGTGGTACTTACGTACAATGCAGTATCACTCAGCAGTGAAATCTATGTCATCAGGCCCGTAGCAGCACAATGAGTGGATTCAGGTACGATGATTCTAACTGAAATAAGTCACACAGAAAAAGAAACATCATAAGATATCACTAATACACGGAATGTAAACTTGGCTACACAGGAACTGAATTACAGAACAGAACAGGGTCTCAAATTTAGAAAACCAACTTATGCTTGTTTAAGGGGAAAGGTGAGTTGGGGTGCTGCATAAAACCAGAGATTGAAATGAGCACAGATAAAGTTCCTTAAGCCAAATATGGAATAGACAAGAGCTACTCCTTGCTCAACGAAATGGACTCAACACCGCATATTAAACGCCTAAGAGTGTACCTGACTCTTAAGTATCTTAAAACCTATGGATTGCTATGTCTCCGAAAGAGAATCAAGCATGTGTACAGGGACATAAACGCAGCAGTGATAGGATTGGAGAGGTTCGGTGAGCAAATGAAGACCCTTTGAAGTCATATTGCATGGTACCCATTCCACGGGTTTCAACTACCCAGGTTTAAGGTATTCTTCCTTCAGCTAAAACATGCATGTGGAACCTAGAGTATGATCAACCATGTGATCGGGAGACGTGTTCAAATATGTCTCAGTTTTCGTACCCTGGTACTCGGGTGCAACATTCCAGACGCTTTACTAACACTCTCCCGACTTGGAGAGTCAGTCCCTTTAACCTCCTGTTTGGCCCAGTTTGCAATTTCTGCGGAAGATGAACAGGAATAGCGAGAACCAATGAGAGACTAGCTGGAGGTGTCTGGACGGGCAAATTTAACTCTCATTTCCCACCAGGAAGAGGAAATAACCAAAGGCTCAGCGTGCCGTGCCGGAACCAGATTAGGGCCTGAAGCCATCCTGCGGTGTTGCGGCCAGCTCACAAGAAAACGAGTTGAAGAAAGGAGCTCAGGGGCACTGTAATTCACAAACCTGCAGAGTTATAAATGACAACTATCGTCCAAAAATATACTGAAGTAAGGCTGCCAAGAGGACTTGAAAGCGGGGCAGAATTGCAGGAAACCGATTTCAGGAGGTAGACTGGAATTGCATTGAAAGCATAGGAAAAGAGGCAGAACGTCCACAATGATGCACTTGGCCAAAAAGGGCGTATGCGTTTTTTCCTGAATATATTCAGGAAAAAACGCATACGCCCTTTTTGGCCAACCAAGCAAGCTTGCAAAGGAAATCTGCACTACAATGAAGTCTCACTTCCCCCCGGTCAAAAGGGCCATCTGAAAAAAGTGTAAAATCCAGAAAGGCAGGACAGGCCATGGAGAACTGGGAGCCTTGTTATGCTGATGGGCGGGATGTAAATTGCCAACAGACACTCGGGAGAAGTGTATGGTGTTTCCTGAAACATCTAAAAAACAAAGCAACAGAGCCTAGGGCACTTCCACTTATGGTCCTATAGCTTAGGGAAATTAAAATCCAAAAGATACAGCCACCCCAATGTTTGGGACGCCTCTGTTTACAAGAACCTCGTTTACCGTACAAGTTCAATATCACAGAAAGTGAAAAATGGATAAAGAACTTGTGGTACTTACGTACAATGCAGTATCACTCAGCAGTGAAATCTATGTCATCAGGCCCGTAGCAGCACAATGAGTGGATTCAGGTACGATGATTCTAACTGAAATAAGTCACACAGAAAAAGAAACATCATAAGATATCACTAATACACGGAATGTAAACTTGGCTACACAGGAACTGAATTACAGAACAGAACAGGGTCTCAAATTTAGAAAACCAACTTATGCTTGTTTAAGGGGAAAGGTGAGTTGGGGTGCTGCATAAAACCAGAGATTGAAATGAGCACAGATAAAGTTCCTTAAGCCAAATATGGAATAGACAAGAGCTACTCCTTGCTCAACGAAATGGACTCAACACCGCATATTAAACGCCTAAGAGTGTACCTGACTCTTAAGTATCTTAAAACCTATGGATTGCTATGTCTCCGAAAGAGAATCAAGCATGTGTACAGGGACGTAAATGCAGCAGTGATAGGATTGGAGAGGTTCGGTGAGCAAATGAAGACCCTTTGAAGTCATATTGCATGGTACCCATTCCACGGGTTTCAACTACCCAGGTTTAAGGTATTCTTCCTTCAGCTAAAACATGCATGTGGAACCTAGAGTATGATCAACCATGTGATCGGGAGACGTGTTCAAATATGTCTCAGTTTTCGTACCCTGGTACTCGGGTGCAACATTCCAGACGCTTTACTAACACTCTCCCGACTTGGAGAGTCAGTCCCTTTAACCTCCTGTTTGGCCCAGTTTGCAATTTCTGCGGAAGATGAACAGGAATAGCGAGAACCAATGAGAGACTAGCTGGAGGTGTCTGGACGGGCAAATTTAACTCTCATTTCCCACCAGGAAGAGGAAATAACCAAAGGCTCAGCGTGCCGTGCCGGAACCAGATTAGGGCCTGAAGCCATCCTGCGGTGTTGCGGCCAGCTCACAAGAATACGAGTTGAAGAAAGGAGCTCAGGGGCACTGTAATTCACAAACCTGCAGAGTTATAAATGACAACTATCGTCCAAAAATATACTGAAGTAAGGCTGCCAAGAGGACTTGAAAGCGGGGCAGAATTGCAGGAAACCGATTTCAGGAGGTAGACTGGAATTGCATCGAAAGCATAGGAAAAGAGGCAGAACGTCCACAATGATGCACTTGGCCAAAAAGGGCGTATGCGTTTTTTCCTGAATATATTCAGGAAAAAACGCATACGCCCTTTTTGGCCAACCAAGCAAGCTTGCAAAGGAAATCTGCACTACAATGAAGTCTCACTTCCCCCCGGTCAAAAGGGCCATCTGAAAAAAGTGTAAAATCCAGAAAGGCAGGACAGGCCATGGAGAACTGGGAGCCTTGTTATGCTGATGGGCGGGATGTAAATTGCCAACAGACACTCGGGAGAAGTGTATGGTGTTTCCTGAAACATCTAAAAAACAAAGCAACAGAGCCTAGGGCACTTCCACTTATGGTCCTATAGTTTAGGGAAATTAAAATCAAAAAGATACAGCCACCCCAATGTTTGGGACGCCTCTGTTTACAAGAACCTCGTTTACCGTACAAGTTCAATATCACAGAAAGTGAAAAATGGATAAAGAACTTGTGGTACTTACGTACAATGCAGTATCACTCAGCAGTGAAATCTATGTCATCAGGCCCGTAGCAGCACAATGAGTGGATTCAGGTACGATGATTCTAACTGAAATAAGTCACACAGAAAAAGAAACATCATAAGATATCAGTAATACACGGAATGTAAACTTGGCTACACAGGAACTGAATTACAGAACAGAACAGGGTCTCAAATTTAGAAAACCAACTTATGCTTGTTTAAGGGGAAAGGTGAGTTGGGGTGCTGCATAAAACCAGAGATTGAAATGAGCACAGATAAAGTTCCTTAAGCCAAATATGGAATAGACAAGAGCTACTCCTTGCTCAACGAAATGGACTCAACACCGCATATTAAACGCCTAAGAATGTACCTGACTCTTAAGTATCTTAAAACCTATGGATTGCTATGTCTCCGAAAGAGAATCAAGCATGTGTACAGGGACGTAAACGCAGCAGTGATAGGATTGGAGAGGTTCGGTGAGCAACTGAAGACCCTTTGAAGTCATATTGCATGGTACCCATTCCACGGGTTTCAACTACCCAGGTTTAAGGTATTCTTCCTTCAGCTAAAACATGCATGTGGAACCTAGAGTATGATCAACCATGTGATCGGGAGACGTCTTCAAATATGTCTCAGTTTTCGTACCCTGGTACTCGGGTGCAACATTCCAGACGCTTTACTAACACTCTCCCGACTTGGAGAGTCAGTCCCTTTAACCTCCTGTTTGGCCCAGTTTGCAATTTCTGCGGAAGATGAACAGGAATAGCGAGAACCAATGAGAGACTAGCTGGAGGTGTCTGGACGGGCAAATTTAACTCTCATTTCCCACCAGGAAGAGGAAATAACCAAAGGCTCAGCGTGCCGTGCCGGAACCAGATTAGGGCCTGAAGCCATCCTGTGGTGTTGCGGCCAGCTCACAAGAAAACGAGTTGAAGAAAGGAGCTCAGGGGCACTGTAATTCACAAACCTGCAGAGTTATAAATGACAACTATCGTCCAAAAATATACTGAAGTAAGGCTGCCAAGAGGACTTGAAAGCGGGGCAGAATTGCAGGAAACCGATTTCAGGAGGTAGACTGGAATTGCATCGAAAGCATAGGAAAAGAGGCAGAACGTCCACAATGATGCACTTGGCCAAAAAAGGCGTATGCGTTTTTTCCTGAATATATTCAGGAAAAAACGCATACGCCCTTTTTGGCCAACCAAGCAAGCTTGCAAAGGAAATCTGCACTACAATGAAGTCTCACTTCCCCCCGGTCAAAAGGGCCATCTGAAAAAAGTGTAAAATCCAGAAAGGCAGGACAGGCCATGGAGAACTGGGAGCCTTGTTATGCTGATGGGCGGGATGTAAATTGCCAACAGACACTCGGGAGAAGTGTATGGTGTTTCCTGAAACATCTAAAAAACAAAGCAACAGAGCCTAGGGCACTTCCACTTATGGTCCTATAGCTTAGGGAAATTAAAATCAAAAAGATACAGCCACCCCAATGTTTGGGACGCCTCTGTTTACAAGAACCTCGTTTACCGTACAAGTTCAATATCACAGAAAGTGAAAAATGGATAAAGAACTTGTGGTACTTACGTACAATGCAGTATCACTCAGCAGTGAAATCTATGTCATCAGGCCCGTAGCAGCACAATGAGTGGATTCAGGTACGATGATTCTAACTGAAATAAGTCACACAGAAAAAGAAACATCATAAGATATCACTAATACACGGAATGTAAACTTGGCTACACAGGAACTGAATTACAGAACAGAACAGGGTCTCAAATTTAGAAAACCAACTTATGCTTGTTTAAGGGGAAAGGTGAGTTGGGGTGCTGCATAAAACCAGAGATTGAAATGAGCACAGATAAAGTTCCTTAAGCCAAATATGGAATAGACAAGAGCTACTCCTTGCTCAACGAAATGGACTCAACACCGCATATTAAACGCCTAAGAGTGTACCTGACTCTTAAGTATCTTAAAACCTATGGATTGCTATGTCTCCGAAAGAGAATCAAGCATGTGTACAGGGACATAAACGCAGCAGTGATAGGATTGGAGAGGTTCGGTGAGCAAATGAAGACCCTTTGAAGTCATATTGCATGGTACCCATTCCACGGGTTTCAACTACCCAGGTTTAAGGTATTCTTCCTTCAGCTAAAACATGCATGTGGAACCTAGAGTATGATCAACCATGTGATCGGGAGACGTGTTCAAATATGTCTCAGTTTTCGTACCCTGGTACTCGGGTGCAACATTCCAGACGCTTTACTAACACTCTCCCGACTTGGAGAGTCAGTCCCTTTAACCTCCTGTTTGGCCCAGTTTGCAATTTCTGCGGAAGATGAACAGGAATAGCGAGAACCAATGAGAGACTAGCTGGAGGTGTCTGGACGGGCAAATTTAACTCTCATTTCCCACCAGGAAGAGGAAATAACCAAAGGCTCAGCGTGCCGTGCCGGAACCAGATTAGGGCCTGAAGCCATCCTGCGGTGTTGCGGCCAGCTCACAAGAAAACGAGTTGAAGAAAGGAGCTCAGGGGCACTGTAATTCACAAACCTGCAGAGTTATAAATGACAACTATCGTCCAAAAATATACTGAAGTAAGGCTGCCAAGAGGACTTGAAAGCGGGGCAGAATTGCAGGAAACCGATTTCAGGAGGTAGACTGGAATTGCATCGAAAGCATAGGAAAAGAGGCAGAACGTCCACAATGATGCACTTGGCCAAAAAGGGCGTATGCGTTTTTTCCTGAATATATTCAGGAAAAAACGCATACGCCCTTTTTGGCCAACCAAGCAAGCTTGCAAAGGAAATCTGCACTACAATGAAGTCTCACTTCCCCCCGGTCAAAAGGGCCATCTGAAAAAAGTGTAAAATCCAGAAAGGCAGGACAGGCCATGGAGAACTGGGAGCCTTGTTATGCTGATGGGCGGGATGTAAATTGCCAACAGACACTCGGGAGAAGTGTATGGTGTTTCCTGAAACATCTAAAAAACAAAGCAACAGAGCCTAGGGCACTTCCACTTATGGTCCTATAGCTTAGGGAAATTAAAATCCAAAAGATACAGCCACCCCAATGTTTGGGACGCCTCTGTTTACAAGAACCTCGTTTACCGTACAAGTTCAATATCACAGAAAGTGAAAAATGGATAAAGAACTTGTGGTACTTACGTACAATGCAGTATCACTCAGCAGTGAAATCTATGTCATCAGGCCCGTAGCAGCACAATGAGTGGATTCAGGTACGATGATTCTAACTGAAATAAGTCACACAGAAAAAGAAACATCATAAGATATCACTAATACACGGAATGTAAACTTGGCTACACAGGAACTGAATTACAGAACAGAACAGGGTCTCAAATTTAGAAAACCAACTTATGCTTGTTTAAGGGGAAAGGTGAGTTGGGGTGCTGCATAAAACCAGAGATTGAAATGAGCACAGAAAAAGTTCCTTAAGCCAAATATGGAATAGACAAGAGCTACTCCTTGCTCAACGAAATGGACTCAACACCGCATATTAAACGCCTAAGAGTGTACCTGACTCTTAAGTATCTTAAAACCTATGGATTGCTATGTCTCCGAAAGAGAATCAAGCATGTGTACAGGGACGTAAATGCAGCAGTGATAGGATTGGAGAGGTTCGGTGAGCAAATGAAGACCCTTTGAAGTCATATTGCATGGTACCCATTCCACGGGTTTCAACTACCCAGGTTTAAGGTATTCTTCCTTCAGCTAAAACATGCATGTGGAACCTAGAGTATGATCAACCATGTGATCGGGAGACGTGTTCAAATATGTCTCAGTTTTCGTACCCTGGTACTCGGGTGCAACATTCCAGACGCTTTACTAACACTCTCCCGACTTGGAGAGTCAGTCCCTTTAACCTCCTGTTTGGCCCAGTTTGCAATTTCTGCGGAAGATGAACAGGAATAGCGAGAACCAATGAGAGACTAGCTGGAGGTGTCTGGACGGGCAAATTTAACTCTCATTTCCCACCAGGAAGAGGAAATAACCAAAGGCTCAGCGTGCCGTGCCGGAACCAGATTAGGGCCTGAAGCCATCCTGCGGTGTTGCGGCCAGCTCACAAGAATACGAGTTGAAGAAAGGAGCTCAGGGGCACTGTAATTCACAAACCTGCAGAGTTATAAATGACAACTATCGTCCAAAAATATACTGAAGTAAGGCTGCCAAGAGGACTTGAAAGCGGGGCAGAATTGCAGGAAACCGATTTCAGGAGGTAGACTGGAATTGCATCGAAAGCATAGGAAAAGAGGCAGAACGTCCACAATGATGCACTTGGCCAAAAAGGGCGTATGCGTTTTTTCCTGAATATATTCAGGAAAAAACGCATACGCCCTTTTTGGCCAACCAAGCAAGCTTGCAAAGGAAATCTGCACTACAATGAAGTCTCACTTCCCCCCGGTCAAAAGGGCCATCTGAAAAAAGTGTAAAATCCAGAAAGGCAGGACAGGCCATGGAGAACTGGGAGCCTTGTTATGCTGATGGGCGGGATGTAAATTGCCAACAGACACTCGGGAGAAGTGTATGGTGTTTCCTGAAACATCTAAAAAACAAAGCAACAGAGCCTAGGGCACTTCCACTTATGGTCCTATAGCTTAGGGAAATTAAAATCAAAAAGATACAGCCACCCCAATGTTTGGGACGCCTCTGTTTACAAGAACCTCGTTTACCGTACAAGTTCAATATCACAGAAAGTGAAAAATGGATAAAGAACTTGTGGTACTTACGTACAATGCAGTATCACTCAGCAGTGAAATCTATGTCATCAGGCCCGTAGCAGCACAATGAGTGGATTCAGGTACGATGATTCTAACTGAAATAAGTCACACAGAAAAAGAAACATCATAAGATATCAGTAATACACGGAATGTAAACTTGGCTACACAGGAACTGAATTACAGAACAGAACAGGGTCTCAAATTTAGAAAACCAACTTATGCTTGTTTAAGGGGAAAGGTGAGTTGGGGTGCTGCATAAAACCAGAGATTGAAATGAGCACAGATAAAGTTCCTTAAGCCAAATATGGAATAGACAAGAGCTACTCCTTGCTCAACGAAATGGACTCAACACCGCATATTAAACGCCTAAGAATGTACCTGACTCTTAAGTATCTTAAAACCTATGGATTGCTATGTCTCCGAAAGAGAATCAAGCATGTGTACAGGGACATAAACGCAGCAGTGATAGGATTGGAGAGGTTCGGTGAGCAAATGAAGACCCTTTGAAGTCATATTGCATGGTACCCATTCCACGGGTTTCAACTACCCAGGTTTAAGGTATTCTTCCTTCAGCTAAAACATGCATGTGGAACCTAGAGTATGATCAACCATGTGATCGGGAGACGTGTTCAAATATGTCTCAGTTTTCGTACCCTGGTACTCGGGTGCAACATTCCAGACGCTTTACTAACACTCTCCCGACTTGGAGAGTCAGTCCCTTTAACCTCCTGTTTGGCCCAGTTTGCAATTTCTGCGGAAGATGAACAGGAATAGCGAGAACCAATGAGAGATTAGCTGGAGGTGTCTGGACGGGCAAATTTAACTCTCATTTCCCACCAGGAAGAGGAAATAACCAAAGGCTCAGCGTGCCGTGCCGGAACCAGATTAGGGCCTGAAGCCATCCTGCGGTGTTGCGGCCAGCTCACAAGAAAGTGAGTTGAAGAAAGGAGCTCAGGGGCACTGTAATTCACAAACCTGCAGAGTTATAAATGACAACTATCGTCCAAAAATATACTGAAGTAAGGCTGCCAAGAGGACTTGAAAGCGGGGCAGAATTGCAGGAAACCGATTTCAGGAGGTAGACTGGAATTGCATCGAAAGCATAGGAAAAGAGGCAGAACGTCCACAATGATGCACTTGGCCAAAAAGGGCGTATGCGTTTTTTCCTGAATATATTCAGGAAAAAACGCATACGCCCTTTTTGGCCAACCAAGCAAGCTTGCAAAGGAAATCTGCACTACAATGAAGTCTCACTTCCCCCGGTCAAAAGGGCCATCTGAAAAAAGTGTAAAATCCAGAAAGGCAGGACAGGCCATGGAGAACTGGGAGCCTTGTTATGCTGATGGGCGGGATGTAAATTGCCAACAGACACTCGGGAGAAGTGTATGGTGTTTCCTGAAACATCTAAAAAACAAAGCAACAGAGCCTAGGGCACTTCCACTTATGGTCCTATAGCTTAGGGAAATTAAAATCAAAAAGATACAGCCACCCCAATGTTTGGGACGCCTCTGTTTACAAGAACCTCGTTTACCGTACAAGTTCAATATCACAGAAAGTGAAAAATGGATAAAGAACTTGTGGTACTTACGTACAATGCAGTATCACTCAGCAGTGAAATCTATGTCATCAGGCCCGTAGCAGCACAATGAGTGGATTCAGGTACGATGATTCTAACTGAAATAAGTCACACAGAAAAAGAAACATCATAAGATATCAGTAATACACGGAATGTAAACTTGGCTACACAGGAACTGAATTACAGATCAGAACAGGGTCTCAAATTTAGAAAAGCAACTTATGCTTATTTAAGGGGAAAGGTGAGTTGGGGTGCTGCATAAAACCAGAGATTGAAATGAGCACAGATAAAGTTCCTTAAGCCAAATATGGAATAGACAAGAGCTACTCCTTGCTCAACGAAATGGACTCAACACCGCATATTAAACGCCTAAGAATGTACCTGACTCTTAAGTATCTTAAAACCTATGGATTGCTATGTCTCCGAAAGAGAATCAAGCATGTGTACAGGGACGTAAACGCAGCAGTGATAGGATTGGAGAGGTTCGGTGAGCAAATGAAGACCCTTTGAAGTCATATTGCATGGTACCCATTCCACGGGTTTCAACTACCCAGGTTTAAGGTATTCTTCCTTCAGCTAAAACATGCATGTGGAACCTAGAGTATGATCAACCATGTGATCGGGAGACGTGTTCAAATATGTCTCAGTTTTCGTACCCTGGTACTCGGGTGCAACATTCCAGACGCTTTACTAACACTCTCCCGACTTGGAGAGTCAGTCCCTTTAACCTCCTGTTTGGCCCAGTTTGCAATTTCTGCGGAAGATGAACAGGAATAGCGAGAACCAATGAGAGACTAGCTGGAGGTCTCTGGACGGGCAAATTTAACTCTCATTTCCCACCAGGAAGAGGAAATAACCAAAGGCTCAGCGTGCCGTGCCGGAACCAGATTAGGGCCTGAAGCCATCCTGCGGTGTTGCGGCCAGCTCACAAGAAAGCGAGTTGAAGAAAGGAGCTCAGGGGCACTGTAATTCACAAACCTGCAGAGTTATAAATGACAACTATCGTCCAAAAATATACTGAAGTAAGGCTGCCAAGAGGACTTGAAAGCGGGGCAGAATTGCAGGAAACCAATTTCAGGAGGTAGACTGGAATTGCATCGAAAGCATAGGAAAAGAGGCAGAACGTCCACAATGATGCACTTGGCCAAAAAGGGCGTATGCGTTTTTTCCTGAATATATTCAGGAAAAAACGCATACGCCCTTTTTGGCCAACCAAGCAAGCTTGCAAAGGAAATCTGCACTACAATGAAGTCTCACTTCCCCCCGGTCAAAAGGGCCATCTGAAAAAAGTGTAAAATCCAGAAAGGCAGGACAGGCCATGGAGAACTGGGAGCCTTGTTATGCTGATGGGCGGGATGTAAATTGCCAACAGACACTCGGGAGAAGTGTATGGTGTTTCCTGAAACATCTAAAAAACAAAGCAACAGAGCCTAGGGCACTTCCACTTATGGTCCTATAGCTTAGGGAAATTAAAATCAAAAAGATACAGCCACCCCAATGTTTGGGACGCCTCTGTTTACAAGAACCTCGTTTACCGTACAAGTTCAATATCACAGAAAGTGAAAAATGGATAAAGAACTTGTGGTACTTACGTACAATGCAGTATCACTCAGCAGTGAAATCTATGTCATCAGGCCCGTAGCAGCACAATGAGTGGATTCAGGTACGATGATTCTAACTGAAATAAGTCACACAGAAAAAGAAACATCATAAGATATCAGTAATACACGGAATGTAAACTTGGCTACACAGGAACTGAATTACAGAACAGAACAGGGTCTCAAATTTA
Organism: Globicephala melas; assembly: GCF_963455315.2. Lineage (NCBI taxonomy): Eukaryota > Metazoa > Chordata > Mammalia > Artiodactyla > Delphinidae > Globicephala > Globicephala melas. The sequence goes on from NW_027207417.1 coordinate 366,123, forward strand.
GAAAACCAACTTATGCTTGTTTAAGGGGAAAGGTGAGTTGGGGTGCTGCATAAAACCAGAGATTGAAATGAGCACAGATAAAGTTCCTTAAGCCAAATATGGAATAGACAAGAGCTACTCCTTGCTCAACGAAATGGACTCAACACCGCATATTAAACGCCTAAGAATGTACCTGACTCTTAAGTATCTTAAAACCTATGGATTGCTATGTCTCCGAAAGAGAATCAAGCATGTGTACAGGGACGTAAACGCAGCAGTGATAGGATTGGAGAGGTTCGGTGAGCAAATGAAGACCCTTTGAAGTCATATTGCATGGTACCCATTCCACGGGTTTCAACTACCCAGGTTTAAGGTATTCTTCCTTCAGCTAAAACATGCATGTGGAACCTAGAGTATGATCAACCATGTGATCGGGAGACGTGTTCAAATATGTCTCAGTTTTCGTACCCTGGTACTCGGGTGCAACATTCCAGACGCTTTACTAACACTCTCCCGACTTGGAGAGTCAGTCCCTTTAACCTCCTGTTTGGCCCAGTTTGCAATTTCTGCGGAAGATGAACAGGAATAGCGAGAACCAATGAGAGACTAGCTGGAGGTGTCTGGACGGGCAAATTTAACTCTCATTTCCCACCAGGAAGAGGAAATAACCAAAGGCTCAGCGTGCCGTGCCGGAACCAGATTAGGGCCTGAAGCCATCCTGCGGTGTTGCGGCCAGCTCACAAGAAAACGAGTTGAAGAAAGGAGCTCAGGGGCACTGTAATTCACAAACCTGCAGAGTTATAAATGACAACTATCGTCCAAAAATATACTGAAGTAAGGCTGCCAAGAGGACTTGAAAGCGGGGCAGAATTGCAGGAAACCGATTTCAGGAGGTAGACTGGAATTGCATCGAAAGCATAGGAAAAGAGGCAGAACGTCCACAATGATGCACTTGGCCAAAAAGGGCGTATGCGTTTTTTCCTGAATATATTCAGGAAAAAACGCATACGCCCTTTTTGGCCAACCAAGCAAGCTTGCAAAGGAAATCTGCACTACAATGAAGTCTCACTTCCCCCCGGTCAAAAGGGCCATCTGAAAAAAGTGTAAAATCCAGAAAGGCAGGACAGGCCATGGAGAACTGGGAGCCTTGTTATGCTGATGGGCGGGATGTAAATTGCCAACAGACACTCGGGAGAAGTGTATGGTGTTTCCTGAAACATCTAAAAAACAAAGCAACAGAGCCTAGGGCACTTCCACTTATGGTCCTATAGCTTAGGGAAATTAAAATCAAAAAGATACAGCCACCCCAATGTTTGGGACGCCTCTGTTTACAAGAACCTCGTTTACCGTACAAGTTCAATATCACAGAAAGTGAAAAATGGATAAAGAACTTGTGGTACTTACGTACAATGCAGTATCACTCAGAAGTGAAATCTATGTCATCAGGCCCGTAGCAGCACAATGAGTGGATTCAGGTACGATGATTCTAACTGAAATAAGTCACACAGAAAAAGAAACATCATAAGATATCAGTAATACACGGAATGTAAACTTGGCTACACAGGAACTGAATTACAGAACAGAACAGGGTCTCAAATTTAGAAAACCAACTTATGCTTGTTTAAGGGGAAAGGTGAGTTGGGGTGCTGCATAAAACCAGAGATTGAAATGAGCACAGATAAAGTTCCTTAAGCCAAATATGGAATAGACAAGAGCTACTCCTTGCTCAACGAAATGGACTCAACACCGCATATTAAACGCCTAAGAATGTACCTGACTCTTAAGTATCTTAAAACCTATGGATTGCTATGTCTCCGAAAGAGAATCAAGCATGTGTACAGGGACGTAAACGCAGCAGTGATAGGATTGGAGAGGTTCGGTGAGCAAATGAAGACCCTTTGAAGTCATATTGCATGGTACCCATTCCACGGGTTTCAACTACCCAGGTTTAAGGTATTCTTCCTTCAGCTAAAACATGCATGTGGAACCTAGAGTATGATCAACCATGTGATCGGGAGACGTGTTCAAATATGTCTCAGTTTTCGTACCCTGGTACTCGGGTGCAACATTCCAGACGCTTTACTAACACTCTCCCGACTTGGAGAGTCAGTCCCTTTAACCTCCTGTTTGGCCCAGTTTGCAATTTCTGCGGAAGATGAACAGGAATAGCGAGAACCAATGAGAGACTAGCTGGAGGTGTCTGGACGGGCAAATTTAACTCTCATTTCCCACCAGGAAGAGGAAATAACCAAAGGCTCAGCGTGCCGTGCTGGAACCAGATTAGGGTCTGAAGCCATCCTGCGGTGTTGCGGCCAGCTCACAAGAAAACGAGTTGAAGAAAGGAGCTCAGGGGCACTGTAATTCACAAACCTGCAGAGTTATAAATGACAACTATCGTCCAAAAATATACTGAAGTAAGGCTGCCAAGAGGACTTGAAAGCGGGGCAGAATTGCAGGAAACCGATTTCAGGAGGTAGACTGGAATTGCATCGAAAGCATAGGAAAAGAGGCAGAACGTCCACAATGATGCACTTGGCCAAAAAGGGCGTATGCGTTTTTTCCTGAATATATTCAGGAAAAAACGCATACGCCCTTTTTGGCCAACCAAGCAAGCTTGCAAAGGAAATCTGCACTACAATGAAGTCTCACTTCCCCCCGGTCAAAAGGGCCATCTGAAAAAAGTGTAAAATCCAGAAAGGCAGGACAGGCCATGGAGAACTGGGAGCCTTGTTATGCTGATGGGCGGGATGTAAATTGCCAACAGACACTCGGGAGAAGTGTATGGTGTTTCCTGAAACATCTAAAAAACAAAGCAACAGAGCCTAGGGCACTTCCACTTATGGTCCTATAGCTTAGGGAAATTAAAATCAAAATGATACAGCCACCCCAATGTTTGGGACGCCTCTGTTTACAAGAACCTCGTTTACCGTACAAGTTCAATATCACAGAAAGTGAAAAATGGATAAAGAACTTGTGGTACTTACGTACAATGCAGTATCACTCAGCAGTGAAATCTATGTCATCAGGCCCGTAGCAGCACAATGAGTGGATTCAGGTACGATGATTCTAACTGAAATAAGTCACACAGAAAAAGAAACATCATAAGATATCAGTAATACACGGAATGTAAACTTGGCTACACAGGAACTGAATTACAGAACAGAACAGGGTCTCAAATTTAGAAAACCACCTTATGCTTGTTTAAGGGTAAAGGTGAGTTGGGGTGCTGCATAAAACCAGAGATTGAAATGAGCACAGATAAAGTTCCTTAAGCCAAATATGGAATAGACAAGAGCTACTCCTTGCTCAACGAAATGGACTCAACACCGCATATTAAACGCCTAAAAATGTACCTGACTCTTAAGTATCTTAAAACCTATGGATTGCTATGTCTCCGAAAGAGAATCAAGCATGTGTACAGGGACGTAAACGCAGCAGTGATAGGATTGGAGAGGTTCGGTGAGCAAATGAAGACCCTTTGAAGTCATATTGCATGGTACCCATTCCACGGGTTTCAACTACCCAGGTTTAAGGTATTCTTCCTTCAGCTAAAACATGCATGTGGAACCTAGAGTATGATCAACCATGTGATCGGGAGACGTGTTCAAATATGTCTCAGTTTTCGTACCCTGGTACTCGGGTGCCACATTCCAGACGCTTTACTAACACTCTCCCGACTTGGAGAGTCAGTCCCTTTAACCTCCTGTTTGGCCCAGTTTGCAATTTCTGCGGAAGATGAACAGGAATAGCGAGAACCAATGAGAGACTAGCTGGAGGTGTCTGGACGGGCAAATTTAACTCTCATTTCCCACCAGGAAGAGGAAATAACCAAAGGCTCAGCGTGCCGTGCCGGAACCAGATTAGGGCCTGAAGCCATCCTGCGGTGTTGCGGCCAGCTCACAAGAAAACGAGTTGAAGAAAGGAGCTCAGGGGCACTGTAATTCACAAACCTGCAGAGTTATAAATGACAACTATCGTCCAAAAATATACTGAAGTAAGGCTGCCAAGAGGACTTGAAAGCGGGGCAGAATTGCAGGAAACCGATTTCAGGAGGTAGACTGGAATTGCATCGAAAGCATAGGAAAAGAGGCAGAACGTCCACAATGATGCACTTGGCCAAAAAGGGCGTATGCGTTTTTTCCTGAATATATTCAGGAAAAAACGCATACGCCCTTTTTGGCCAACCAAGCAAGCTTGCAAAGGAAATCTGCACTACAATGAAGTCTCACTTCCCCCCGGTCAAAAGGGCCATCTGAAAAAAGTGTAAAATCCAGAAAGGCAGGACAGGCCATGGAGAACTGGGAGCCTTGTTATGCTGATGGGCGGGATGTAAATTGCCAACAGACACTCGGGAGAAGTGTATGGTGTTTCCTGAAACATCTAAAAAACAAAGCAACAGAGCCTAGGGCACTTCCACTTATGGTCCTATAGCTTAGGGAAATTAAAATCAAAAAGATACAGCCACCCCAATGTTTGGGACGCCTCTGTTTACAAGAACCTCGTTTACCGTACAAGTTCAATATCACAGAAAGTGAAAAATGGATAAAGAACTTGTGGTACTTACGTACAATGCAGTATCACTCAGCAGTGAAATCTATGTCATCAGGCCCGTAGCAGCACAATGAGTGGATTCAGGTACGATGATTCTAACTGAAATAAGTCACACAGAGAAAGAAACATCATAAGATATCAGTAATACACGGAATGTAAACTTGGCTACACAGGAACTGAATTACAGAACAGAACAGGGTCTCAAATTTAGAAAACCAACTTATGCTTGTTTAAGGGGAAAGGTGAGTTGGGGTGCTGCATAAAACCAGAGATTGAAATGAGCACAGATAAAGTTCCTTAAGCCAAATATGGAATAGACAAGAGCTACTCCTTGCTCAACGAAATGGACTCAACACCGCATATTAAACGCCTAAGAATGTACCTGACTCTTAAGTATCTTAAAACCTATGGATTGCTATGTCTCCGAAAGAGAATCAAGCATGTGTACAGGGACGTAAACGCAGCAGTGATAGGATTGGAGAGGTTCGGTGAGCAAATGAAGACCCTTTGAAGTCATATTGCATGGTACCCATTCCACGGGTTTCAACTACCCAGGTTTAAGGTATTCTTCCTTCAGCTAAAACATGCATGTGGAACCTAGAGTATGATCAACCATGTGATCGGGAGACGTGTTCAAATATGTCTCAGTTTTCGTACCCTGGTACTCGGGTGCAACATTCCAGACGCTTTACTAACACTCTCCCGACTTGGAGAGTCAGTCCCTTTAACCTCCTGTTTGGCCCAGTTTGCAATTTCTGCGGAAGATGAACAGGAATAGCGAGAACCAATGAGAGACTAGCTGGAGGTGTCTGGACGGGCAAATTTAACTCTCATTTCCCACCAGGAAGAGGAAATAACCAAAGGCTCAGCGTGCCGTGCTGGAACCAGATTAGGGCCTGAAGCCATCCTGCGGTGTTGCGGCCAGCTCACAAGAAAACGAGTTGAAGAAAGGAGCTCAGGGGCACTGTAATTCACAAACCTGCAGAGTTATAAATGACAACTATCGTCCAAAAATATACTGAAGTAAGGCTGCCAAGAGGACTTGAAAGCGGGGCAGAATTGCAGGAAACCGATTTCAGGAGGTAGACTGGAATTGCATCGAAAGCATAGGAAAAGAGGCAGAACGTCCACAATGATGCACTTGGCCAAAAAGGGCGTATGCGTTTTTTCCTGAATATATTCAGGAAAAAACGCATACGCCCTTTTTGGCCAACCAAGCAAGCTTGCAAAGGAAATCTGCACTACAATGAAGTCTCACTTCCCCCCGGTCAAAAGGGCCATCTGAAAAAAGTGTAAAATCCAGAAAGGCAGGACAGGCCATGGAGAACTGGGAGCCTTGTTATGCTGATGGGCGGGATGTAAATTGCCAACAGACACTCGGGAGAAGTGTATGGTGTTTCCTGAAACATCTAAAAAACAAAGCAACAGAGCCTAGGGCACTTCCACTTATGGTCCTATAGCTTAGGGAAATTAAAATCAAAAAGATACAGCCACCCCAATGTTTGGGACGCCTCTGTTTACAAGAACCTCGTTTACCGTACAAGTTCAATATCACAGAAAGTGAAAAATGGATAAAGAACTTGTGGTACTTACGTACAATGCAGTATCACTCAGCAGTGAAATCTATGTCATCAGGCCCGTAGCAGCACAATAAGTGGATTCAGGTACGATGATTCTAACTGAAATAAGTCACACAGAAAAAGAAACATCATAAGATATCAGTAATACACGGAATGTAAACTTGGCTACACAGGAACTGAATTACAGAACAGAACAGGGTCTCAAATTTAGAAAACCAACTTATGCTTGTTTAAGGGGAAAGGTGAGTTGGGGTGCTGCATAAAACCAGAGATTGAAATGAGCACAGATAAAGTTCCTTAAGCCAAATATGGAATAGACAAGAGCTACTCCTTGCTCAACGAAATGGACTCAACACCGCATATTAAACGCCTAAGAGTGTACCTGACTCTTAAGTATCTTAAAACCTATGGATTGCTATGTCTCCGAAAGAGAATCAAGCATGTGTACAGGGACGTAAACGCAGCAGTGATAGGATTGGAGAGGTTCGGTGAGCAAATGAAGACCCTTTGAAGTCATATTGCATGGTACCCATTCCACGGGTTTCAACTACCCAGGTTTAAGGTATTCTTCCTTCAGCTAAAACATGCATGTGGAACCTAGAGTATGATCAACCATGTGATCGGGAGATGTGTTCAAATATGTCTCAGTTTTCGTACCCTGGTACTCGGGTGCAACATTCCAGACGCTTTACTAACACTCTCCCGACTTGGAGAGTCAGTCCCTTTAACCTCCTGTTTGGCCCAGTTTGCAATTTCTGCGGAAGATGAACAGGAATAGCGAGAACCAATGAGAGACTAGCTGGAGGTGTCTGGACGGGCAAATTTAACTCTCATTTCCCACCAGGAAGAGGAAATAACCAAAGGCTCAGCGTGCCGTGCCGGAACCAGATTAGGGCCTGAAGCCATCCTGCGGTGTTGCGGCCAGCTCACAAGAAAGCGAGTTGAAGAAAGGAGCTCAGGGGCACTGTAATTCACAAACCTGCAGAGTTATAAATGACAACTATCGTCCAAAAATATACTGAAGTAAGGCTGCCAAGAGGACTTGAAAGCGGGGCAGAATTGCAGGAAACCGATTTCAGGAGGTAGACTGGAATTGCATTGAAAGCATAGGAAAAGAGGCAGAACGTCCACAATGATGCACTTGGCCAAAAAGGGCGTATGCGTTTTTTCCTGAATATATTCAGGAAAAAACGCATACGCCCTTTTTGGCCAACCAAGCAAGCTTGCAAAGGAAATCTGCACTACAATGAAGTCTCACTTCCCCCCGGTCAAAAGGGCCATCTGAAAAAAGTGTAAAATCCAGAAAGGCAGGACAGGCCATGGAGAACTGGGAGCCTTGTTATGCTGATGGGCGGGATGTAAATTGCCAACAGACACTCGGGAGAAGTGTATGGTGTTTCCTGAAACATCTAAAAAACAAAGCAACAGAGCCTAGGGCACTTCCACTTATGGTCCTATAGCTTAGGGAAATTAAAATCAAAAAGATACAGCCACCCCAATGTTTGGGACGCCTCTGTTTACAAGAACCTCGTTTACCGTACAAGTTCAATATCACAGAAAGTGAAAAATGGATAAAGAACTTGTGGTACTTACGTACAATGCAGTATCACTCAGCAGTGAAATCTATGTCATCAGGCCCGTAGCAGCACAATGAGTGGATTCAGGTACGATGATTCTAACTGAAATAAGTCACACAGAAAAAGAAACATCATAAGATATCAGTAATACACGGAATGTAAACTTGGCTACACAGGAACTGAATTACAGAACAGAACAGGGTCTCAAATTTAGAAAACCAACTTATGCTTGTTTAAGGGGAAAGGTGAGTTGGGGTGCTGCATAAAACCAGAGATTGAAATGAGCACAGATAAAGTTCCTTAAGCCAAATATGGAATAGACAAGAGCTACTCCTTGCTCAACGAAATGGACTCAACACCGCATATTAAACGCCTAAGAGTGTACCTGACTCTTAAGTATCTTAAAACCTATGGATTGCTATGTCTCCGAAAGAGAATCAAGCATGTGTACAGGGACGTAAACGCAGCAGTGATAGGATTGGAGAGGTTCGGTGAGCAAATGAAGACCCTTTGAAGTCATATTGCATGGTACCCATTCCACGGGTTTCAACTACCCAGGTTTAAGGTATTCTTCCTTCAGCTAAAACATGCATGTGGAACCTAGAGTATGATCAACCATGTGATCGGGAGACGTGTTCAAATATGTCTCAGTTTTCGTACCCTGGTACTCGGGTGCAACATTCCAGACGCTTTACTAACACTCTCCCGACTTGGAGAGTCAGTCCCTTTAACCTCCTGTTTGGCCCAGTTTGCAATTTCTGCGGAAGATGAACAGGAATAGCGAGAACCAATGAGAGACTAGCTGGAGGTGTCTGGACGGGCAAATTTAACTCTCATTTCCCACCAGGAAGAGGAAATAACCAAAGGCTCAGCATGCCGTGCCGGAACCAGATTAGGGCCTGAAGCCATCCTGCGGTGTTGCGGCCAGCTCACAAGAAAGCGAGTTGAAGAAAGGAGCTCAGGGGCACTGTAATTCACAAACCTGCAGAGTTATAAATGACAACTATCGTCCAAAAATATACTGAAGTAAGGCTGCCAAGAGGACTTGAAAGCGGGGCAGAATTGCAGGAAACCGATTTCAGGAGGTAGACTGGAATTGCATCGAAAGCATAGGAAAAGAGGCAGAACGTCCACAATGATGCACTTGGCCAAAAAGGGCGTATGCGTTTTTTCCTGAATATATTCAGGAAAAAACGCATACGCCCTTTTTGGCCAACCAAGCAAGCTTGCAAAGGAAATCTGCACTACAATGAAGTCTCACTTCCCCCCGGTCAAAAGGGCCATCTGAAAAAAGTGTAAAATCCAGAAAGGCAGGACAGGCCATGGAGAACTGGGAGCCTTGTTATGCTGATGGGCGGGATGTAAATTGCCAACAGACACTCGGGAGAAGTGTATGGTGTTTCCTGAAACATCTAAAAAACAAAGCAACAGAGCCTAGGGCACTTCCACTTATGGTCCTATAGCTTAGGGAAATTAAAATCAAAAAGATACAGCCACCCCAATGTTTGGGACGCCTCTGTTTACAAGAACCTCGTTTACCGTACAAGTTCAATATCACAGAAAGTGAAAAATGGATAAAGAACTTGTGGTACTTACGTACAATGCAGTATCACTCAGCAGTGAAATCTATGTCATCAGGCCCGTAGCAGCACAATGAGTGGATTCAGGTACGATGATTCTAACTGAAATAAGTCACACAGAAAAAGAAACATCATAAGATATCAGTAATACACGGAATGTAAACTTGGCTACACAGGAACTGAATTACAGAACAGAACAGGGTCTCAAATTTAGAAAACCAACTTATGCTTGTTTAAGGGGAAAGGTGAGTTGGGGTGCTGCATAAAACCAGAGATTGAAATGAGCACAGATAAAGTTCCTTAAGCCAAATATGGAATAGACAAGAGCTACTCCTTGCTCAACGAAATGGACTCAACACCGCATATTAAACGCCTAAGAGTGTACCTGACTCTTAAGTATCTTAAAACCTATGGATTGCTATGTCTCCGAAAGAGAATCAAGCATGTGTACAGGGACGTAAACGCAGCAGTGATAGGATTGGAGAGGTTCGGTGAGCAAATGAAGACCCTTTGAAGTCATATTGCATGGTACCCATTCCACGGGTTTCAACTACCCAGGTTTAAGGTATTCTTCCTTCAGCTAAAACATGCATGTGGAACCTAGAGTATGATCAACCATGTGATCGGGAGACGTGTTCAAATATGTCTCAGTTTTCGTACCCTGGTACTCGGGTGCAACATTCCAGACGCTTTACTAACACTCTCCCGACTTGGAGAGTCAGTCCCTTTAACCTCCTGTTTGGCCCAGTTTGCAATTTCTGCGGAAGATGAACAGGAATAGCGAGAACCAATGAGAGACTAGCTGGAGGTGTCTGGACGGGCAAATTTAACTCTCATTTCCCACCAGGAAGAGGAAATAACCAAAGGCTCAGCGTGCCGTGCCGGAACCAGATTAGGGCCTGAAGCCATCCTGCGGTGTTGCGGCCAGCTCACAAGAAAGCGAGTTGAAGAAAAGAGCTCAGGGGCACTGTAATTCACAAACCTGCAGAGTTATAAATGACAACTATCGTCCAAAAATATACTGAAGTAAGGCTGCCAAGAGGACTTGAAAGCGGGGCAGAATTGCAGGAAACCGATTTCAGGAGGTAGACTGGAATTGCATTGAAAGCATAGGAAAAGAGGCAGAACGTCCACAATGATGCACTTGGCCAAAAAGGGCGTATGCGTTTTTTCCTGAATATATTCAGGAAAAAACGCATACGCCCTTTTTGGCCAACCAAGCAAGCTTGCAAAGGAAATCTGCACTACAATGAAGTCTCACTTCCCCCCGGTCAAAAGGGCCATCTGAAAAAAGTGTAAAATCCAGAAAGGCAGGACAGGCCATGGAGAACTGGGAGCCTTGTTATGCTGATGGGCGGGATGTAAATTGCCAACAGACACTCGGGAGAAGTGTATGGTGTTTCCTGAAACATCTAAAAAACAAAGCAACAGAGCCTAGGGCACTTCCACTTATGGTCCTATAGCTTAGGGAAATTAAAATCAAAAAGATACAGCCACCCCAATGTTTGGGACGCCTCTGTTTACAAGAACCTCGTTTACCGTACAAGTTCAATATCACAGAAAGTGAAAAATGGATAAAGAACTTGTGGTACTTACGTACAATGCAGTATCACTCAGCAGTGAAATCTATGTCATCAGGCCCGTAGCAGCACAATGAGTGGATTCAGGTACGATGATTCTAACTGAAATAAGTCACACAGAAAAAGAAACATCATAAGATATCAGTAATACACGGAATGTAAACTTGGCTACACAGGAACTGAATTACAGAACAGAACAGGGTCTCAAATTTAGAAAACCAACTTATGCTTGTTTAAGGGGAAAGGTGAGTTGGGGTGCTGCATAAAACCAGAGATTGAAATGAGCACAGATAAAGTTCCTTAAGCCAAATATGGAATAGACAAGAGCTACTCCTTGCTCAACGAAATGGACTCAACACCGCATATTAAACGCCTAAGAGTGTACCTGACTCTTAAGTATCTTAAAACCTATGGATTGCTATGTCTCCGAAAGAGAATCAAGCATGTGTACAGGGACGTAAACGCAGCAGTGATAGGATTGGAGAGGTTCGGTGAGCAAATGAAGACCCTTTGAAGTCATATTGCATGGTACCCATTCCACGGGTTTCAACTACCCAGGTTTAAGGTATTCTTCCTTCAGCTAAAACATGCATGTGGAACCTAGAGTATGATCAACCATGTGATCGGGAGACGTGTTCAAATATGTCTCAGTTTTCGTACCCTGGTACTCGGGTGCAACATTCCAGATGCTTTACTAACACTCTCCCGACTTGGAGAGTCAGTCCCTTTAACCTCCTGTTTGGCCCAGTTTGCAATTTCTGCGGAAGATGAACAGGAATAGCGAGAACCAATGAGAGACTAGCTGGAGGTGTCTGGACAGGCAAATTTAACTCTCATTTCCCACCAGGAAGAGGAAATAACCAAAGGCTCAGCGTGCCGTGCCGGAACCAGATTAGGGCCTGAAGCCATCCTGCGGTGTTGCGGCCAGCTCACAAGAAAGCGAGTTGAAGAAAGGAGCTCAGGGGCACTGTAATTCACAAACCTGCAGAGTTATAAATGACAACTATCGTCCAAAAATATACTGAAGTAAGGCTGCCAAGAGGACTTGAAAGCGGGGCAGAATTGCAGGAAACCGATTTCAGGAGGTAGACTGGAATTGCATCGAAAGCATAGGAAAAGAGGCAGAACGTCCACAATGATGCACTTGGCCAAAAAGGGCGTATGCGTTTTTTCCTGAATATATTCAGGAAAAAACGCATACGCCCTTTTTGGCCAACCAAGCAAGCTTGCAAAGGAAATCTGCACTACAATGAAGTCTCACTTCCCCCCGGTCAAAAGGGCCATCTGAAAAAAGTGTAAAATCCAGAAAGGCAGGACAGGCCATGGAGAACTGGGAGCCTTGTTATGCTGATGGGCGGGATGTAAATTGCCAACAGACACTCGGGAGAAGTGTATGGTGTTTCCTGAAACATCTAAAAAACAAAGCAACAGAGCCTAGGGCACTTCCACTTATGGTCCTATAGCTTAGGGAAATTAAAATCAAAAAGATACAGCCACCCCAATGTTTGGGACGCCTCTGTTTACAAGAACCTCGTTTACCGTACAAGTTCAATATCACAGAAAGTGAAAAATGGATAAAGAACTTGTGGTACTTACGTACAATGCAGTATCACTCAGCAGTGAAATCTATGTCATCAGGCCCGTAGCAGCACAATGAGTGGATTCAGGTACGATGATTCTAACTGAAATAAGTCACACAGAAAAAGAAACATCATAAGATATCAGTAATACACGGAATGTAAACTTGGCTACACAGGAACTGAATTACAGAACAGAACAGGGTCTCAAATTTAGAAAACCAACTTATGCTTGTTTAAGGGGAAAGGTGAGTTGGGGTGCTGCATAAAACCAGAGATTGAAATGAGCACAGATAAAGTTCCTTAAGCCAAATATGGAATAGACAAGAGCTACTCCTTGCTCAACGAAATGGACTCAACACCGCATATTAAACGCCTAAGAGTGTACCTGACTCTTAAGTATCTTAAAACCTATGGATTGCTATGTCTCCGAAAGAGAATCAAGCATGTGTACAGGGACGTAAACGCAGCAGTGATAGGATTGGAGAGGTTCGGTGAGCAAATGAAGACCCTTTGAAGTCATATTGCATGGTACCCATTCCACGGGTTTCAACTACCCAGGTTTAAGGTATTCTTCCTTCAGCTAAAACATGCATGTGGAACCTAGAGTATGATCAACCATGTGATCGGGAGACGTGTTCAAATATGTCTCAGTTTTCGTACCCTGGTACTCGGGTGCAACATTCCAGATGCTTTACTAACACTCTCCCGACTTGGAGAGTCAGTCCCTTTAACCTCCTGTTTGGCCCAGTTTGCAATTTCTGCGGAAGATGAACAGGAATAGCGAGAACCAATGAGAGACTAGCTGGAGGTGTCTGGACGGGCAAATTTAACTCTCATTTCCCACCAGGAAGAGGAAATAACCAAAGGCTCAGCGTGCCGTGCCGGAACCAGATTAGGGCCTGAAGCCATCCTGCGGTGTTGCGGCCAGCTCACAAGAAAGCGAGTTGAAGAAAGGAGCTCAGGGGCACTGTAATTCACAAACCTGCAGAGTTATAAATGACAACTATCGTCCAAAAATATACTGAAGTAAGGCTGCCAAGAGGACTTGAAAGCGGGGCAGAATTGCAGGAAACCGATTTCAGGAGGTAGACTGGAATTGCATCGAAAGCATAGGAAAAGAGGCAGAACGTCCACAATGATGCACTTGGCCAAAAAGGGCGTATGCGTTTTTTCCTGAATATATTCAGGAAAAAACGCATACGCCCTTTTTGGCCAACCAAGCAAGCTTGCAAAGGAAATCTGCACTACAATGAAGTCTCACTTCCCCCCGGTCAAAAGGGCCATCTGAAAAAAGTGTAAAATCCAGAAAGGCAGGACAGGCCATGGAGAACTGGGAGCCTTGTTATGCTGATGGGCGGGATGTAAATTGCCAACAGACACTCGGGAGAAGTGTATGGTGTTTCCTGAAACATCTAAAAAACAAAGCAACAGAGCCTAGGGCACTTCCACTTATGGTCCTATAGCTTAGGGAAATTAAAATCAAAAAGATACAGCCACCCCAATGTTTGGGACGCCTCTGTTTACAAGAACCTCGTTTACCGTACAAGTTCAATATCACAGAAAGTGAAAAATGGATAAAGAACTTGTGGTACTTACGTACAATGCAGTATCACTCAGCAGTGAAATCTATGTCATCAGGCCCGTAGCAGCACAATGAGTGGATTCAGGTACGATGATTCTAACTGAAATAAGTCACACAGAAAAAGAAACATCATAAGATATCAGTAATACACGGAATGTAAACTTGGCTACACAGGAACTGAATTACAGAACAGAACAGGGTCTCAAATTTAGAAAACCAACTTATGCTTGTTTAAGGGGAAAGGTGAGTTGGGGTGCTGCATAAAACCAGAGATTGAAATGAGCACAGATAAAGTTCCTTAAGCCAAATATGGAATAGACAAGAGCTACTCCTTGCTCAATGAAATGGACTCAACACCGCATATTAAACGCCTAAGAGTGTACCTGACTCTTAAGTATCTTAAAACCTATGGATTGCTATGTCTCCGAAAGAGAATCAAGCATGTGTACAGGGACGTAAACGCAGCAGTGATAGGATTGGAGAGGTTCGGTGAGCAAATGAAGACCCTTTGAAGTCATATTGCATGGTACCCATTCCACGGGTTTCAACTACCCAGGTTTAAGGTATTCTTCCTTCAGCTAAAACATGCATGTGGAACCTAGAGTATGATCAACCATGTGATCGGGAGACGTGTTCAAATATGTCTCAGTTTTCGTACCCTGGTACTCGGGTGCAACATTCCAGACGCTTTACTAACACTCTCCCGACTTGGAGAGTCAGTCCCTTTAACCTCCTGTTTGGCCCAGTTTGCAATTTCTGCGGAAGATGAACAGGAATAGCGAGAACCAATGAGAGACTAGCTGGAGGTGTCTGGACGGGCAAATTTAACTCTCATTTCCCACCAGGAAGAGGAAATAACCAAAGGCTCAGCGTGCCGTGCCGGAACCAGATTAGGGCCTGAAGCCATCCTGCGGTGTTGCGGCCAGCTCACAAGAAAGCGAGTTGAAGAAAGGAGCTCAGGGGCACTGTAATTCACAAACCTGCAGAGTTATAAATGACAACTATCGTCCAAAAATATACTGAAGTAAGGCTGCCAAGAGGACTTGAAAGCGGGGCAGAATTGCAGGAAACCGATTTCAGGAGGTAGACTGGAATTGCATTGAAAGCATAGGAAAAGAGGCAGAACGTCCACAATGATGCACTTGGCCAAAAAGGGCGTATGCGTTTTTTCCTGAATATATTCAGGAAAAAACGCATACGCCCTTTTTGGCCAACCAAGCAAGCTTGCAAAGGAAATCTGCACTACAATGAAGTCTCACTTCCCCCCGGTCAAAAGGGCCATCTGAAAAAAGTGTAAAATCCAGAAAGGCAGGACAGGCCATGGAGAACTGGGAGCCTTGTTATGCTGATGGGCGGGATGTAAATTGCCAACAGACACTCGGGAGAAGTGTATGGTGTTTCCTGAAACATCTAAAAAACAAAGCAACAGAGCCTAGGGCACTTCCACTTATGGTCCTATAGCTTAGGGAAATTAAAATCAAAAAGATACAGCCACCCCAATGTTTGGGACGCCTCTGTTTACAAGAACCTCGTTTACCGTACAAGTTCAATATCACAGAAAGTGAAAAATGGATAAAGAACTTGTGGTACTTACGTACAATGCAGTATCACTCAGCAGTGAAATCTATGTCATCAGGCCCGTAGCAGCACAATGAGTGGATTCAGGTACGATGATTCTAACTGAAATAAGTCACACAGAAAAAGAAACATCATAAGATATCAGTAATACACGGAATGTAAACTTGGCTACACAGGAACTGAATTACAGAACAGAACAGGGTCTCAAATTTAGAAAACCTACTTATGCTTGTTTAAGGGGAAAGGTGAGTTGGGGTGCTGCATAAAACCAGAGATTGAAATGAGCACAGATAAAGTTCCTTAAGCCAAATATGGAATAGACAAGAGCTACTCCTTGCTCAACGAAAT
The DNA here is from genome assembly GCF_963455315.2 of Globicephala melas. NCBI lineage: Eukaryota > Metazoa > Chordata > Mammalia > Artiodactyla > Delphinidae > Globicephala > Globicephala melas. The sequence goes on from NW_027207417.1 coordinate 382,058, forward strand.
GGACTCAACACCGCATATTAAACGCCTAAGAGTGTACCTGACTCTTAAGTATCTTAAAACCTATGGATTGCTATGTCTCCGAAAGAGAATCAAGCATGTGTACAGGGACGTAAACGCAGCAGTGATAGGATTGGAGAGGTTCGGTGAGCAAATGAAGACCCTTTGAAGTCATATTGCATGGTACCCATTCCACGGGTTTCAACTACCCAGGTTTAAGGTATTCTTCCTTCAGCTAAAACATGCATGTGGAACCTAGAGTATGATCAACCATGTGATCGGGAGACGTGTTCAAATATGTCTCAGTTTTCGTACCCTGGTACTCGGGTGCAACATTCCAGACGCTTTACTAACACTCTCCCGACTTGGAGAGTCAGTCCCTTTAACCTCCTGTTTGGCCCAGTTTGCAATTTCTGCGGAAGATGAACAGGAATAGCGAGAACCAATGAGAGACTAGCTGGAGGTGTCTGGACGGGCAAATTTAACTCTCATTTCCCACCAGGAAGAGGAAATAACCAAAGGCTCAGCGTGCCGTGCCGGAACCAGATTAGGGCCTGAAGCCATCCTGCGGTGTTGCGGCCAGCTCACAAGAAAACGAGTTGAAGAAAGGAGCTCAGGGGCACTGTAATTCACAAACCTGCAGAGTTATAAATGACAACTATCGTCCAAAAATATACTGAAGTAAGGCTGCCAAGAGGACTTGAAAGCGGGGCAGAATTGCAGGAAACCGATTTCAGGAGGTAGACTGGAATTGCATCGAAAGCATAGGAAAAGAGGCAGAACGTCCACAATGATGCACTTGGCCAAAAAGGGCGTATGCGTTTTTTCCTGAATATAGTCAGGAAAAAACGCATACGCCCTTTTTGGCCAACCAAGCAAGCTTGCAAAGGAAATCTGCACTACAATGAAGTCTCACTTCCCCCCGGTCAAAAGGGCCATCTGAAAAAAGTGTAAAATCCAGAAAGGCAGGACAGGCCATGGAGAACTGGGAGCCTTGTTATGCTGATGGGCGGGATGTAAATTGCCAACAGACACTCGGGAGAAGTGTATGGTGTTTCCTGAAACATCTAAAAAACAAAGCAACAGAGCCTAGGGCACTTCTACTTATGGTCCTATAGCTTAGGGAAATTAAAATCAAAAAGATACAGCCACCCCAATGTTTGGGACGCCTCTGTTTACAAGAACCTCGTTTACCGTACAAGTTCAATATCACAGAAAGTGAAAAATGGATAAAGAACTTGTGGTACTTACGTACAATGCAGTATCACTCAGCAGTGAAATCTATGTCATCAGGCCCGTAGCAGCACAATGAGTGGATTCAGGTACGATGATTCTAACTGAAATAAGTCACACAGAAAAAGAAACATCATAAGATATCAGTAATACACGGAATGTAAACTTGGCTACACAGGAACTGAATTACAGAACAGAACAGGGTCTCAAATTTAGAAAACCAACTTATGCTTGTTTAAGGGGAAAGGTGAGTTGGGGTGCTGCATAAAACCAGAGATTGAAATGAGCACAGATAAAGTTCCTTAAGCCAAATATGGAATAGACAAGAGCTACTCCTTGCTCAACGAAATGGACTCAACACCGCATATTAAACGTCTAAGAGTGTACCTGACTCTTAAGTATCTTAAAACCTATGGATTGCTATGTCTCCGAAAGAGAATCAAGCATGTGTACAGGGACGTAAACGCAGCAGTGATAGGATTGGAGAGGTTCGGTGAGCAAATGAAGACCCTTTGAAGTCATATTGCATGGTACCCATTCCACGGGTTTCAACTACCCAGGTTTAAGGTATTCTTCCTTCAGCTAAAACATGCATGTGGAACCTAGAGTATGATCAACCATGTGATCGGGAGACGTGTTCAAATATGTCTCAGTTTTCGTACCCTGGTACTCGGGTGCAACATTCCAGACGCTTTACTAACACTCTCCCGACTTGGAGAGTCAGTCCCTTTAACCTCCTGTTTGGCCCAGTTTGCAATTTCTGCGGAAGATGAACAGGAATAGCGAGAACCAATGAGAGACTAGCTGGAGGTGTCTGGACGGGCAAATTTAACTCTCATTTCCCACCAGGAAGAGGAAATAACCAAAGGCTCAGCGTGCCGTGCCGGAACCAGATTAGGGCCTGAAGCCATCCTGCGGTGTTGCGGCCAGCTCACAAGAAAGCGAGTTGTAGAAAGGAGCTCAGGGGCACTGTAATTCACAAACCTGCAGAGTTATAAATGACAACTATCGTCCAAAAATATACTGAAGTAAGGCTGCCAAGAGGACTTGAAAGCGGGGCAGAATTGCAGGAAACCGATTTCAGGAGGTAGACTGGAATTGCATTGAAAGCATAGGAAAAGAGGCAGAACGTCCACAATGATGCACTTGGCCAAAAAGGGCGTATGCGTTTTTTCCTGAATATATTCAGGAAAAAACGCATACGCCCTTTTTGGCCAACCAAGCAAGCTTGCAAAGGAAATCTGCACTACAATGAAGTCTCACTTCCCCCCGGTCAAAAGGGCCATCTGAAAAAAGTGTAAAATCCAGAAAGGCAGGACAGGCCATGGAGAACTGGGAGCCTTGTTATGCTGATGGGCGGGCTGTAAATTGCCAACAGACACTCGGGAGAAGTGTATGGTGTTTCCTGAAACATCTAAAAAACAAAGCAACAGAGCCTAGGGCACTTCCACTTATGGTCCTATAGCTTAGGGAAATTAAAATCAAAAAGATACAGCCACCACAATGTTTGGGACGCCTCTGTTTACAAGAACCTCGTTTACCGTACAAGTTCAATATCACAGAAAGTGAAAAATGGATAAAGAACTTGTGGTACTTACGTACAATGCAGTATCACTCAGCAGTGAAATCTATGTCATCAGGCCCGTAGCAGCACAATGAGTGGATTCAGGTACGATGATTCTAACTGAAATAAGTCACACAGAAAAAGAAACATCATAAGATATCAGTAATACACGGAATGTAAACTTGGCTACACAGGAACTGAATTACAGAACAGAACAGGGTCTCAAATTTAGAAAACCAACTTATGCTTGTTTAAAGGGAAAGGTGAGTTGGGGTGCTGCATAAAACCAGAGATTGAAATGAGCACAGATAAAGTTCCTTAAGCCAAATATGGAATAGACAAGAGCTACTCCTTGCTCAACGAAATGGACTCAACACCGCATATTAAACGCCTAAGAGTGTACCTGACTCTTAAGTATCTTAAAACCTATGGATTGCTATGTCTCCGAAAGAGAATCAAGCATGTGTACAGGGACGTAAACGCAGCAGTGATAGGATTGGAGAGGTTCGGTGAGCAAATGAAGACCCTTTGAAGTCATATTGCATGGTACCCATTCCACGGGTTTCAACTACCCAGGTTTAAGGTATTCTTCCTTCAGCTAAAACATGCATGTGGAACCTAGAGTATGATCAACCATGTGATCGGGAGACGTGTTCAAATATGTCTCAGTTTTCGTACCCTGGTACTCGGGTGCAACATTCCAGACGCTTTACTAACACTCTCCCGACTTGGAGAGTCAGTCCCTTTAACCTCCTGTTTGGCCCAGTTTGCAATTTCTGCGGAAGATGAACAGGAATAGCGAGAACCAATGAGAGACTAGCTGGAGGTGTCTGGACGGGCAAATTTAACTCTCATTTCCCACCAGGAAGAGGAAATAACCAAAGGCTCAGCGTGCCGTGCCGGAACCAGATTAGGGCCTGAAGCCATCCTGCGGTGTTGCGGCCAGCTCACAAGAAAGCGAGTTGTAGAAAGGAGCTCAGGGGCACTGTAATTCACAAACCTGCAGAGTTATAAATGACAACTATCGTCCAAAAATATACTGAAGTAAGGCTGCCAAGAGGACTTGAAAGCGGGGCAGAATTGCAGGAAACCGATTTCAGGAGGTAGACTGGAATTGCATCGAAAGCATAGGAAAAGAGGCAGAACGTCCACAATGATGCACTTGGCCAAAAAGGGCGTATGCGTTTTTTCCTGAATATATTCAGGAAAAAACGCATACGCCCTTTTTGGCCAACCAAGCAAGCTTGCAAAGGAAATCTGCACTACAATGAAGTCTCACTTCCCCCCGGTCAAAAGGGCCATCTGAAAAAAGTGTAAAATCCAGAAAGGCAGGACAGGCCATGGAGAACTGGGAGCCTTGTTATGCTGATGGGCGGGATGTAAATTGCCAACAGACACTCGGGAGAAGTGTATGGTGTTTCCTGAAACATCTAAAAAACAAAGCAACAGAGCCTAGGGCACTTCCACTTATGGTCCTATAGCTTAGGGAAATTAAAATCAAAAAGATACAGCCACCCCAATGTTTGGGACGCCTCTGTTTACAAGAACCTCGTTTACCGTACAAGTTCAATATCACAGAAAGTGAAAAATGGATAAAGAACTTGTGGTACTTACGTACAATGCAGTATCACTCAGCAGTGAAATCTATGTCATCAGGCCCGTAGCAGCACAATGAGTGGATTCAGGTACGATGATTCTAACTGAAATAAGTCACACAGAAAAAGAAACATCATAAGATATCAGTAATACACGGAATGTAAACTTGGCTACACAGGAACTGAATTACAGAACAGAACAGGGTCTCAAATTTAGAAAACCAACTTATGCTTGTTTAAGGGGAAAGGTGAGTTGGGGTGCTGCATAAAACCAGAGATTGAAATGAGCACAGATAAAGTTCCTTAAGCCAAATATGGAATAGACAAGAGCTACTCCTTGCTCAACGAAATGCACTCAACACCGCATATTAAACGCCTAAGAGTGTACCTGACTCTTAAGTATCTTAAAACCTATGGATTGCTATGTCTCCGAAAGAGAATCAAGCATGTGTACAGGGACGTAAACGCAGCAGTGATAGGATTGGAGAGGTTCGGTGAGCAAATGAAGACCCTTTGAAGTCATATTGCATGGTACCCATTCCACGGGTTTCAACTACCCAGGTTTAAGGTATTCTTCCTTCAGCTAAAACATGCATGTGGAACCTAGAGTATGATCAACCATGTGATCGGGAGACGTGTTCAAATATGTCTCAGTTTTCGTACCCTGGTACTCGGGTGCAACATTCCAGACGCTTTACTAACACTCTCCCGACTTGGAGAGTCAGTCCCTTTAACCTCCTGTTTGGCCCAGTTTGCAATTTCTGCGGAAGATGAACAGGAATAGCGAGAACCAATGAGAGACTAGCTGGAGGTGTCTGGACGGGCAAATTTAACTCTCATTTCCCACCAGGAAGAGGAAATAACCAAAGGCTCAGCGTGCCGTGCCGGAACCAGATTAGGGCCTGAAGCCATCCTGCGGTGTTGCGGCCAGCTCACAAGAAAGCGAGTTGAAGAAAGGAGCTCAGGGGCACTGTAATTCACAAACCTGCAGAGTTATAAATGACAACTATCGTCCAAAAATATACTGAAGTAAGGCTGCCAAGAGGACTTGAAAGCGGGGCAGAATTGCAGGAAACCGATTTCAGGAGGTAGACTGGAATTGCATCGAAAGCATAGGAAAAGAGGCAGAACGTCCACAATGATGCACTTGGCCAAAAAGGGCGTATGCGTTTTTTCCTGAATATATTCAGGAAAAAACGCATACGCCCTTTTTGGCCAACCAAGCAAGCTTGCAAAGGAAATCTGCACTACAATGAAGTCTCACTTCCCCCCGGTCAAAAGGGCCATCTGAAAAAAGTGTAAAATCCAGAAAGGCAGGACAGGCCATGGAGAACTGGGAGCCTTGTTATGCTGATGGGCGGGATGTAAATTGCCAACAGACACTCGGGAGAAGTGTATGGTGTTTCCTGAAACATCTAAAAAACAAAGCAACAGAGCCTAGGGCACTTCCACTTATGGTCCTATAGCTTAGGGAAATTAAAATCAAAAAGATACAGCCACCCCAATGTTTGGGACGCCTCTGTTTACAAGAACCTCGTTTACCGTACAAGTTCAATATCACAGAAAGTGAAAAATGGATAAAGAACTTGTGGTACTTACGTACAATGCAGTATCACTCAGCAGTGAAATCTATGTCATCAGGCCCGTAGCAGCACAATGAGTGGATTCAGGTACGATGATTCTAACTGAAATAAGTCACACAGAAAAAGAAACATCATAAGATATCAGTAATACACGGAATGTAAACTTGGCTACACAGGAACTGAATTACAGAACAGAACAGGGTCTCAAATTTAGAAAACCACCTTATGCTTGTTTAAGGGTAAAGGTGAGTTGGGGTGCTGCATAAAACCAGAGATTGAAATGAGCACAGATAAAGTTCCTTAAGCCAAATATGGAATAGACAAGAGCTACTCCTTGCTCAACGAAATGGACTCAACACCGCATATTAAACGCCTAAGAGTGTACCTGACTCTTAAGTATCTTAAAACCTATGGATTGCTATGTCTCCGAAAGAGAATCAAGCATGTGTACAGGGACGTAAACGCAGCAGTGATAGGATTGGAGAGGTTCGGTGAGCAAATGAAGACCCTTTGAAGTCATATTGCATGGTACCCATTCCACGGGTTTCAACTACCCAGGTTTAAGGTATTCTTCCTTCAGCTAAAACATGCATGTGGAACCTAGAGTATGATCAACCATGTGATCGGGAGACGTGTTCAAATATGTCTCAGTTTTCGTACCCTGGTACTCGGGTGCAACATTCCAGACGCTTTACTAACACTCTCCCGACTTGGAGAGTCAGTCCCTTTAACCTCCTGTTTGGCCCAGTTTGCAATTTCTGCGGAAGATGAACAGGAATAGCGAGAACCAATGAGAGACTAGCTGGAGGTGTCTGGACGGGCAAATTTAACTCTCATTTCCCACCAGGAAGAGGAAATAACCAAAGGCTCAGCGTGCCGTGCCGGAACCAGATTAGGGCCTGAAGCCATCCTGCGGTGTTGCGGCCAGCTCACAAGAAAGCGAGTTGAAGAAAGGAGCTCAGGGGCACTGTAATTCACAAACCTGCAGAGTTATAAATGACAACTATCGTCCAAAAATATACTGAAGTAAGGCTGCCAAGAGGACTTGAAAGCGGGGCAGAATTGCAGGAAACCGATTTCAGGAGGTAGACTGGAATTGCATTGAAAGCATAGGAAAAGAGGCAGAACGTCCACAATGATGCACTTGGCCAAAAAGGGCGTATGCGTTTTTTCCTGAATATATTCAGGAAAAAACGCATACGCCCTTTTTGGCCAACCAAGCAAGCTTGCAAAGGAAATCTGCACTACAATGAAGTCTCACTTCCCCCCGGTCAAAAGGGCCATCTGAAAAAAGTGTAAAATCCAGAAAGGCAGGACAGGCCATGGAGAACTGGGAGCCTTGTTATGCTGATGGGCGGGATGTAAATTGCCAACAGACACTCGGGAGAAGTGTATGGTGTTTCCTGAAACATCTAAAAAACAAAGCAACAGAGCCTAGGGCACTTCCACTTATGGTCCTATAGCTTAGGGAAATTAAAATCAAAAAGATACAGCCACCCCAATGTTTGGGACGCCTCTGTTTACAAGAACCTCGTTTACCGTACAAGTTCAATATCACAGAAAGTGAAAAATGGATAAAGAACTTGTGGTACTTACGTACAATGCAGTATCACTCAGCAGTGAAATCTATGTCATCAGGCCCGTAGCAGCACAATGAGTGGATTCAGGTACGATGATTCTAACTGAAATAAGTCACACAGAAAAAGAAACATCATAAGATATCAGTAATACACGGAATGTAAACTTGGCTACACAGGAACTGAATTACAGAACAGAACAGGGTCTCAAATTTAGAAAACCACCTTATGCTTGTTTAAGGGTAAAGGTGAGTTGGGGTGCTGCATAAAACCAGAGATTGAAATGAGCACAGATAAAGTTCCTTAAGCCAAATATGGAATAGACAAGAGCTACTCCTTGCTCAACGAAATGCACTCAACACCGCATATTAAACGCCTAAGAGTGTACCTGACTCTTAAGTATCTTAAAACCTATGGATTGCTATGTCTCCGAAAGAGAATCAAGCATGTGTACAGGGACGTAAACGCAGCAGTGATAGGATTGGAGAGGTTCGGTGAGCAAATGAAGACCCTTTGAAGTCATATTGCATGGTACCCATTCCACGGGTTTCAACTACCCAGGTTTAAGGTATTCTTCCTTCAGCTAAAACATGCATGTGGAACCTAGAGTATGATCAACCATGTGATCGGGAGACGTGTTCAAATATGTCTCAGTTTTCGTACCCTGGTACTCGGGTGCAACATTCCAGACGCTTTACTAACACTCTCCCGACTTGGAGAGTCAGTCCCTTTAACCTCCTGTTTGGCCCAGTTTGCAATTTCTGCGGAAGATGAACAGGAATAGCGAGAACCAATGAGAGACTAGCTGGAGGTGTCTGGACGGGCAAATTTAACTCTCATTTCCCACCAGGAAGAGGAAATAACCAAAGGCTCAGCGTGCCGTGCCGGAACCAGATTAGGGCCTGAAGCCATCCTGCGGTGTTGCGGCCAGCTCACAAGAAAGCGAGTTGAAGAAAGGAGCTCAGGGGCACTGTAATTCACAAACCTGCAGAGTTATAAATGACAACTATCGTCCAAAAATATACTGAAGTAAGGCTGCCAAGAGGACTTGAAAGCGGGGCAGAATTGCAGGAAACCGATTTCAGGAGGTAGACTGGAATTGCATTGAAAGCATAGGAAAAGAGGCAGAACGTCCACAATGATGCACTTGGCCAAAAAGGGCGTATGCGTTTTTTCCTGAATATATTCAGGAAAAAACGCATACGCCCTTTTTGGCCAACCAAGCAAGCTTGCAAAGGAAATCTGCACTACAATGAAGTCTCACTTCCCCCCGGTCAAAAGGGCCATCTGAAAAAAGTGTAAAATCCAGAAAGGCAGGACAGGCCATGGAGAACTGGGAGCCTTGTTATGCTGATGGGCGGGATGTAAATTGCCAACAGACACTCGGGAGAAGTGTATGGTGTTTCCTGAAACATCTAAAAAACAAAGCAACAGAGCCTAGGGCACTTCCACTTATGGTCCTATAGCTTAGGGAAATTAAAATCAAAAAGATACAGCCACCCCAATGTTTGGGACGCCTCTGTTTACAAGAACCTCGTTTACCGTACAAGTTCAATATCACAGAAAGTGAAAAATGGATAAAGAACTTGTGGTACTTACGTACAATGCAGTATCACTCAGCAGTGAAATCTATGTCATCAGGCCCGTAGCAGCACAATGAGTGGATTCAGGTACGATGATTCTAACTGAAATAAGTCACACAGAAAAAGAAACATCATAAGATATCAGTAATACACGGAATGTAAACTTGGCTACACAGGAACTGAATTACAGAACAGAACAGGGTCTCAAATTTAGAAAACCAACTTATGCTTGTTTAAGGGGAAAGGTGAGTTGGGGTGCTGCATAAAACCAGAGATTGAAATGAGCACAGATAAAGTTCCTTAAGCCAAATATGGAATAGACAAGAGCTACTCCTTGCTCAACGAAATGCACTCAACACCGCATATTAAACGCCTAAGAGTGTACCTGACTCTTAAGTATCTTAAAACCTATGGATTGCTATGTCTCCGAAAGAGAATCAAGCATGTGTACAGGGACGTAAACGCAGCAGTGATAGGATTGGAGAGGTTCGGTGAGCAAATGAAGACCCTTTGAAGTCATATTGCATGGTACCCATTCCACGGGTTTCAACTACCCAGGTTTAAGGTATTCTTCCTTCAGCTAAAACATGCATGTGGAACCTAGAGTATGATCAACCATGTGATCGGGAGACGTGTTCAAATATGTCTCAGTTTTCGTACCCTGGTACTCGGGTGCAACATTCCAGACGCTTTACTAACACTCTCCCGACTTGGAGAGTCAGTCCCTTTAACCTCCTGTTTGGCCCAGTTTGCAATTTCTGCGGAAGATGAACAGGAATAGCGAGAACCAATGAGAGACTAGCTGGAGGTGTCTGGACGGGCAAATTTAACTCTCATTTCCCACCAGGAAGAGGAAATAACCAAAGGCTCAGCGTGCCGTGCCGGAACCAGATTAGGGCCTGAAGCCATCCTGCGGTGTTGCGGCCAGCTCACAAGAAAGCGAGTTGAAGAAAGGAGCTCAGGGGCACTGTAATTCACAAACCTGCAGAGTTATAAATGACAACTATCGTCCAAAAATATACTGAAGTAAGGCTGCCAAGAGGACTTGAAAGCGGGGCAGAATTGCAGGAAACCGATTTCAGGAGGTAGACTGGAATTGCATCGAAAGCATAGGAAAAGAGGCAGAACGTCCACAATGATGCACTTGGCCAAAAAGGGCGTATGCGTTTTTTCCTGAATATATTCAGGAAAAAACGCATACGCCCTTTTTGGCCAACCAAGCAAGCTTGCAAAGGAAATCTGCACTACAATGAAGTCTCACTTCCCCCCGGTCAAAAGGGCCATCTGAAAAAAGTGTAAAATCCAGAAAGGCAGGACAGGCCATGGAGAACTGGGAGCCTTGTTATGCTGATGGGCGGGATGTAAATTGCCAACAGACACTCGGGAGAAGTGTATGGTGTTTCCTGAAACATCTAAAAAACAAAGCAACAGAGCCTAGGGCACTTCCACTTATGGTCCTATAGCTTAGGGAAATTAAAATCAAAAAGATACAGCCACCCCAATGTTTGGGACGCCTCTGTTTACAAGAACCTCGTTTACCGTACAAGTTCAATATCACAGAAAGTGAAAAATGGATAAAGAACTTGTGGTACTTACGTACAATGCAGTATCACTCAGCAGTGAAATCTATGTCATCAGGCCCGTAGCAGCACAATGAGTGGATTCAGGTACGATGATTCTAACTGAAATAAGTCACACAGAAAAAGAAACATCATAAGATATCAGTAATACACGGAATGTAAACTTGGCTACACAGGAACTGAATTACAGAACAGAACAGGGTCTCAAATTTAGAAAACCACCTTATGCTTGTTTAAGGGTAAAGGTGAGTTGGGGTGCTGCATAAAACCAGAGATTGAAATGAGCACAGATAAAGTTCCTTAAGCCAAATATGGAATAGACAAGAGCTACTCCTTGCTCAACGAAATGGACTCAACACCGCATATTAAACGCCTAAGAGTGTACCTGACTCTTAAGTATCTTAAAACCTATGGATTGCTATGTCTCCGAAAGAGAATCAAGCATGTGTACAGGGACGTAAACGCAGCAGTGATAGGATTGGAGAGGTTCGGTGAGCAAATGAAGACCCTTTGAAGTCATATTGCATGGTACCCATTCCACGGGTTTCAACTACCCAGGTTTAAGGTATTCTTCCTTCAGCTAAAACATGCATGTGGAACCTAGAGTATGATCAACCATGTGATCGGGAGACGTGTTCAAATATGTCTCAGTTTTCGTACCCTGGTACTCGGGTGCAACATTCCAGACGCTTTACTAACACTCTCCCGACTTGGAGAGTCAGTCCCTTTAACCTCCTGTTTGGCCCAGTTTGCAATTTCTGCGGAAGATGAACAGGAATAGCGAGAACCAATGAGAGACTAGCTGGAGGTGTCTGGACGGGCAAATTTAACTCTCATTTCCCACCAGGAAGAGGAAATAACCAAAGGCTCAGCGTGCCGTGCCGGAACCAGATTAGGGCCTGAAGCCATCCTGCGGTGTTGCGGCCAGCTCACAAGAAAGCGAGTTGAAGAAAGGAGCTCAGGGGCACTGTAATTCACAAACCTGCAGAGTTATAAATGACAACTATCGTCCAAAAATATACTGAAGTAAGGCTGCCAAGAGGACTTGAAAGCGGGGCAGAATTGCAGGAAACCGATTTCAGGAGGTAGACTGGAATTGCATTGAAAGCATAGGAAAAGAGGCAGAACGTCCACAATGATGCACTTGGCCAAAAAGGGCGTATGCGTTTTTTCCTGAATATATTCAGGAAAAAACGCATACGCCCTTTTTGGCCAACCAAGCAAGCTTGCAAAGGAAATCTGCACTACAATGAAGTCTCACTTCCCCCCGGTCAAAAGGGCCATCTGAAAAAAGTGTAAAATCCAGAAAGGCAGGACAGGCCATGGAGAACTGGGAGCCTTGTTATGCTGATGGGCGGGATGTAAATTGCCAACAGACACTCGGGAGAAGTGTATGGTGTTTCCTGAAACATCTAAAAAACAAAGCAACAGAGCCTAGGGCACTTCCACTTATGGTCCTATAGCTTAGGGAAATTAAAATCAAAAAGATACAGCCACCCCAATGTTTGGGACGCCTCTGTTTACAAGAACCTCGTTTACCGTACAAGTTCAATATCACAGAAAGTGAAAAATGGATAAAGAACTTGTGGTACTTACGTACAATGCAGTATCACTCAGCAGTGAAATCTATGTCATCAGGCCCGTAGCAGCACAATGAGTGGATTCAGGTACGATGATTCTAACTGAAATAAGTCACACAGAAAAAGAAACATCATAAGATATCAGTAATACACGGAATGTAAACTTGGCTACACAGGAACTGAATTACAGAACAGAACAGGGTCTCAAATTTAGAAAACCACCTTATGCTTGTTTAAGGGTAAAGGTGAGTTGGGGTGCTGCATAAAACCAGAGATTGAAATGAGCACAGATAAAGTTCCTTAAGCCAAATATGGAATAGACAAGAGCTACTCCTTGCTCAACGAAATGCACTCAACACCGCATATTAAACGCCTAAGAGTGTACCTGACTCTTAAGTATCTTAAAACCTATGGATTGCTATGTCTCCGAAAGAGAATCAAGCATGTGTACAGGGACGTAAACGCAGCAGTGATAGGATTGGAGAGGTTCGGTGAGCAAATGAAGACCCTTTGAAGTCATATTGCATGGTACCCATTCCACGGGTTTCAACTACCCAGGTTTAAGGTATTCTTCCTTCAGCTAAAACATGCATGTGGAACCTAGAGTATGATCAACCATGTGATCGGGAGACGTGTTCAAATATGTCTCAGTTTTCGTACCCTGGTACTCGGGTGCAACATTCCAGACGCTTTACTAACACTCTCCCGACTTGGAGAGTCAGTCCCTTTAACCTCCTGTTTGGCCCAGTTTGCAATTTCTGCGGAAGATGAACAGGAATAGCGAGAACCAATGAGAGACTAGCTGGAGGTGTCTGGACGGGCAAATTTAACTCTCATTTCCCACCAGGAAGAGGAAATAACCAAAGGCTCAGCGTGCCGTGCCGGAACCAGATTAGGGCCTGAAGCCATCCTGCGGTGTTGCGGCCAGCTCACAAGAAAGCGAGTTGAAGAAAGGAGCTCAGGGGCACTGTAATTCACAAACCTGCAGAGTTATAAATGACAACTATCGTCCAAAAATATACTGAAGTAAGGCTGCCAAGAGGACTTGAAAGCGGGGCAGAATTGCAGGAAACCGATTTCAGGAGGTAGACTGGAATTGCATTGAAAGCATAGGAAAAGAGGCAGAACGTCCACAATGATGCACTTGGCCAAAAAGGGCGTATGCGTTTTTTCCTGAATATATTCAGGAAAAAACGCATACGCCCTTTTTGGCCAACCAAGCAAGCTTGCAAAGGAAATCTGCACTACAATGAAGTCTCACTTCCCCCCGGTCAAAAGGGCCATCTGAAAAAAGTGTAAAATCCAGAAAGGCAGGACAGGCCATGGAGAACTGGGAGCCTTGTTATGCTGATGGGCGGGATGTAAATTGCCAACAGACACTCGGGAGAAGTGTATGGTGTTTCCTGAAACATCTAAAAAACAAAGCAACAGAGCCTAGGGCACTTCCACTTATGGTCCTATAGCTTAGGGAAATTAAAATCAAAAAGATACAGCCACCCCAATGTTTGGGACGCCTCTGTTTACAAGAACCTCGTTTACCGTACAAGTTCAATATCACAGAAAGTGAAAAATGGATAAAGAACTTGTGGTACTTACGTACAATGCAGTATCACTCAGCAGTGAAATCTATGTCATCAGGCCCGTAGCAGCACAATGAGTGGATTCAGGTACGATGATTCTAACTGAAATAAGTCACACAGAAAAAGAAACATCATAAGATATCAGTAATACACGGAATGTAAACTTGGCTACACAGGAACTGAATTACAGAACAGAACAGGGTCTCAAATTTAGAAAACCACCTTATGCTTGTTTAAGGGGAAAGGTGAGTTGGGGTGCTGCATAAAACCAGAGATTGAAATGAGCACAGATAAAGTTCCTTAAGCCAAATATGGAATAGACAAGAGCTACTCCTTGCTCAACGAAATGGACTCAACACCGCATATTAAACGCCTAAAAATGTACCTGACTCTTAAGTATCTTAAAACCTATGGATTGCTATGTCTCCGAAAGAGAATCAAGCATGTGTACAGGGACGTAAACGCAGCAGTGATAGGATTGGAGAGGTTCGGTGAGCAAATGAAGACCCTTTGAAGTCATATTGCATGGTACCCATTCCACGGGTTTCAACTACCCAGGTTTAAGGTATTCTTCCTTCAGCTAAAACATGCATGTGGAACCTAGAGTATGATCAACCATGTGATCGGGAGACGTGTTCAAATATGTCTCAGTTTTCGTACCCTGGTACTCGGGTGCAACATTCCAGACGCTTTACTAACACTCTCCCGACTTGGAGAGTCAGTCCCTTTAACCTCCTGTTTGGCCCAGTTTGCAATTTCTGCGGAAGATGAACAGGAATAGCGAGAACCAATGAGAGACTAGCTGGAGGTGTCTGGACGGGCAAATTTAACTCTCATTTCCCACCAGGAAGAGGAAATAACCAAAGGCTCAGCGTGCCGTGCCGGAACCAGATTAGGGCCTGAAGCCATCCTGCGGTGTTGCGGCCAGCTCACAAGAAAGCGAGTTGAAGAAAGGAGCTCAGGGGCACTGTAATTCACAAACCTGCAGAGTTATAAATGACAACTATCGTCCAAAAATATACTGAAGTAAGGCTGCCAAGAGGACTTGAAAGCTGGGCAGAATTGCAGGAAACCGATTTCAGGAGGTAGACTGGAATTGCATTGAAAACATAGGAAAAGAGGCAGAACGTCCACAATGATGCACTTGGCCAAAAAGGGCGTATGCGTTTTTTCCTGAATATATTCAGGAAAAAACGCATACGCCCTTTTTGGCCAACCAAGCAAGCTTGCAAAGGAAATCTGCACTACAATGAAGTCTCACTTCCCCCCGGTCAAAAGGGCCATCTGAAAAAAGTGTAAAATCCAGAAAGGCAGGACAGGCCATGGAGAACTGGGAGCCTTGTTATGCTGATGGGCGGGATGTAAATTGCCAACAGACACTCGGGAGAAGTGTATGGTGTTTCCTGAAACATCTAAAAAACAAAGCAACAGAGCCTAGGGCACTTCCACTTATGGTCCTATAGCTTAGGGAAATTAAAATCAAAAAGATACAGCCACCCCAATGTTTGGGACGCCTCTGTTTACAAGAACCTCGTTTACCGTACAAGTTCAATATCACAGAAAGTGAAAAATGGATAAAGAACTTGTGGTACTTACGTACAATGCAGTATCACTCAGCAGTGAAATCTATGTCATCAGGCCCGTAGCAGCACAATGAGTGGATTCAGGTACGATGATTCTAACTGAAATAAGTCACACAGAAAAAGAAACATCATAAGATATCAGTAATACACGGAATGTAAACTTGGCTACACAGGAACTGAATTACAGAACAGAACAGGGTCTCAAATTTAGAAAACCACCTTATGCTTGTTTAAGGGTAAAGGTGAGTTGGGGTGCTGCATAAAACCAGAGATTGAAATGAGCACAGATAAAGTTCCTTAAGCCAAATATGGAATAGACAAGAGCTACTCCTTGCTCAACGAAATGGACTCAACACCGCATATTAAACGCCTAAGAATGTACCTGACTCTTAAGTATCTTAAAACCTATGGATTGCTATGTCTCCGAAAGAGAATCAAGCATGTGTACAGGGACGTAAACGCAGCAGTGATAGGATTGGAGAGGTTCGGTGAGCAAATGAAGACCCTTTGAAGTCATATTGCATGGTACCCATTCCACGGGTTTCAACTACCCAGGTTTAAGGTATTCTTCCTTCAGCTAAAACATGCATGTGGAACCTAGAGTATGATCAACCATGTGATCGGGAGACGTGTTCAAATATGTCTCAGTTTTCGTACCCTGGTACTCGGGTGCAACATTCCAGACGCTTTACTAACACTCTCCCGACTTGGAGAGTCAGTCCCTTTAACCTCCTGTTTGGCCCAGTTTGCAATTTCTGTGGAAGATGAACAGGAATAGCGAGAACCAATGAGAGACTAGCTGGAGGTGTCTGGACGGGCAAATTTAACTCTCATTTCCCACCAGGAAGAGGAAATAACCAAAGGTTCAGCGTGCCGTGCCGGAACCAGATTAGGGCCTGAAGCCATCCTGCGGTGTTGCGGCCAGCTCACAAGAAAACGAGTTGAAGAAAGGAGCTCAGGGGCACTGTAATTCACAAACCTGCAGAGTTATAAATGACAACTATCGTCCAAAAATATACTGAAGTAAGGCTGCCAAGAGGACTTGAAAGCGGGGCAGAATTGCAGGAAACCGATTTCAGGAGGTAGACTGGAATTGCATTGAAAGCATAGGAAAAGAGGCAGAACGTCCACAATGATGCACTTGGCCAAAAAGGGCGTATGCGTTTTTTCCTGAATATATTCAGGAAAAAACGCATACGCCCTTTTTGGCCAACCAAGCAAGCTTGCAAAGGAAATCTGCACTACAATGAAGTCTCACTTCCCCCCGGTCAAAAGGGCCATCTGAAAAAAGTGTAAAATCCAGAAAGGCAGGACAGGCCATGGAGAACTGGGAGCCTTGTTATGCTGATGGGCGGGATGTAAATTGCCAACAGACACTCGGGAGAAGTGTATGGTGTTTCCTGAAACATCTAAAAAACAAAGCAACAGAGCCTAGGGCACTTCCACTTATGGTCCTATAGCTTAGGGAAATTAAAATCAAAAAGATACAGCCACCCCAATGTTTGGGACGCCTCTGTTTACAAGAACCTCGTTTACCGTACAAGTTCAATATCACAGAAAGTGAAAAATGGATAAAGAACTTGTGGTACTTACGTACAATGCAGTATCACTCAGCAGTGAAATCTATGTCATCAGGCCCGTAGCAGCACAATGAGTGGATTCAGGTACGATGATTCTAACTGAAATAAGTCACACAGAAAAAGAAACATCATAAGATATCAGTAATACACGGAATGTAAACTTGGCTACACAGGAACTGAATTACAGAACAGAACAGGGTCTCAAATTTAGAAAACCAACTTATGCTTGTTTAAGGGGAAAGGTGAGTTGGGGTGCTGCATAAAACCAGAGATTGAAATGAGCACAGATAAAGTTCCTTAAGCCAAATATGGAATAGACAAGAGCTACTCCTTGCTCAACGAAATGGACTCAACACCGCATATTAAACGCCTAAGAATGTACCTGACTCTTAAGTATCTTAAAACCTATGGATTGCTATGTCTCCGAAAGAGAATCAAGCATGTGTACAGGGACGTAAACGCAGCAGTGATAGGATTGGAGAGGTTCGGTGAGCAAATGAAGACCCTTTGAAGTCATATTGCATGGTACCCATTCCACGGGTTTCAACTACCCAGGTTTAAGGTATTCTTCCTTCAGCTAAAACATGCATGTGGAACCTAGAGTATGATCAACCATGTGATCGGGAGACGTGTTCAAATATGTCTCAGTTTTCGTACCCTGGTACTCGGGTGCAACATTCCAGACGCTTTACTAACACTCTCCCGACTTGGAGAGTCAGTCCCTTTAACCTCCTGTTTGGCCCAGTTTGCAATTTCTGCGGAAGATGAACAGGAATAGCGAGAACCAATGAGAGACTAGCTGGAGGTGTCTGGACGGGCAAATTTAACTCTCATTTCCCACCAGGAAGAGGAAATAACCATAGGCTCAGCGTGCCGTGCCGGAACCAGATTAGGGCCTGAAGCCATCCTGCGGTGTTGCGGCCAGCTCACAAGAAAACGAGTTGAAGAAAGGAGCTCAGGGGCACTGTAATTCACAAACCTGCAGAGTTATAAATGACAACTATCGTCCAAAAATATACTGAAGTAAGGCTGCCAAGAGGACTTGAAAGCGGGGCAGAATTGCAGGAAACCGATTTCAGGAGGTAGACTGGAATTGCATTGAAAGCATAGGAAAAGAGGCAGAACGTCCACAATGATGCACTTGGCCAAAAAGGGCGTATGCGTTTTTTCCTGAATATATTCAGGAAAAAACGCATACGCCCTTTTTGGCCAACCAAGCAAGCTTGCAAAGGAAATCTGCACTACAATGAAGTCTCACTTCCCCCCGGTCAAAAGGGCCATCTGAAAAAAGTGTAAAATCCAGAAAGGCAGGACAGGCCATGGAGAACTGGGAGCTTTGTTATGCTGATGGGCGGGATGTAAATTGCCAACAGACACTCGGGAGAAGTGTATGGTGTTTCCTGAAACATCTAAAAAACAAAGCAACAGAGCCTAGGGCACTTCCACTTATGGTCCTATAGCTTAGGGAAATTAAAATCAAAAAGATACAGCCACCCCAATGTTTGGGACGCCTCTGTTTACAAGAACCTCGTTTACCGTACAAGTTCAATATCACAGAAAGTGAAAAATGGATAAAGAACTTGTGGTACTTACGTACAATGCAGTATCACTCAGCAGTGAAATCTATGTCATCAGGCCCGTAGCAGCACAATGAGTGGATTCAGGTACGATGATTCTAACTGAAATAAGTCACACAGAAAAAGAAACATCATAAGATATCAGTAATACACGGAATGTAAACTTGGCTACACAGGAACTGAATTACAGAACAGAACAGGGTCTCAAATTTAGAAAACCACCTTATGCTTGTTTAAGGGTAAAGGTGAGTTGGGGTGCTGCATAAAACCAGAGATTGAAATGAGCACAGATAAAGTTCCTTAAGCCAAATATGGAATAGACAAGAGCTACTCCTTGCTCAACGAAATGGACTCAACACCGCATATTAAACGCCTAAGAATGTACCTGACTCTTAAGTATCTTAAAACCTATGGATTGCTATGTCTCCGAAAGAGAATCAAGCATGTGTACAGGGACGTAAACGCAGCAGTGATAGGATTGGAGAGGTTCGGTGAGCAAATGAAGACCCTTTGAAGTCATATTGCATGGTACCCATTCCACGGGTTTCAACTACCCAGGTTTAAGGTATTCTTCCTTCAGCTAAAACATGCATGTGGAACCTAGAGTATGATCAACCATGTGATCGGGAGACGTGTTCAAATATGTCTCAGTTTTCGTACCCTGGTACTCGGGTGCAACATTCCAGACGCTTTACTAACACTCTCCCGACTTGGAGAGTCAGTCCCTTTAACCTCCTGTTTGGCCCAGTTTGCAATTTCTGTGGAAGATGAACAGGAATACTGAGAACCAATGAGAGACTAGCTGGACGTGTCTGGACGGGCAAATTTAACTCTCATTTCCCACCAGGAAGAGGAAATAACCAAAGGTTCAGCGTGCCGTGCCGGAACCAGATTAGGGCCTGAAGCCATCCTGCGGTGTTGCGGCCAGCTCACAAGAAAACGAGTTGAAGAAAGGAGCTCAGGGGCACTGTAATTCACAAACCTGCAGAGTTATAAATGACAACTATCGTCCAAAAATATACTGAAGTAAGGCTGCCAAGAGGACTTGAAAGCGGGGCAGAATTGCAGGAAACCGATTTCAGGAGGTAGACTGGAATTGCATTGAAAGCATAGGAAAAGAGGCAGAACGTCCACAATGATGCACTTGGCCAAAAAGGGCGTATGCGTTTTTTCCTGAATATATTCAGGAAAAAACGCATACGCCCTTTTTGGCCAACCAAGCAAGCTTGCAAAGGAAATCTGCACTACAATGAAGTCTCACTTCCCCCCGGTCAAAAGGGCCATCTGAAAAAAGTGTAAAATCCAGAAAGGCAGGACAGGCCATGGAGAACTGGGAGCCTTGTTATGCTGATGGGCGGGATGTAAATTGCCAACAGACACTCGGGAGAAGTGTATGGTGTTTCCTGAAACATCTAAAAAACAAAGCAACAGAGCCTAGGGCACTTCCACTTATGGTCCTATAGCTTAGGGAAATTAAAATCAAAAAGATACAGCCACCCCAATGTTTGGGACGCCTCTGTTTACAAGAACCTCGTTTACCGTACAAGTTCAATATCACAGAAAGTGAAAAATGGATAAAGAACTTGTGGTACTTACGTACAATGCAGTATCACTCAGCAGTGAAATCTATGTCATCAGGCCCGTAGCAGCACAATGAGTGGATTCAGGTACGATGATTCTAACTGAAATAAGTCACACAGAAAAAGAAACATCATAAGATATCAGTAATACACGGAATGTAAACTTGGCTACACAGGAACTGAATTACAGAACAGAACAGGGTCTCAAATTTAGAAAACCAACTTATGCTTGTTTAAGGGGAAAGGTGAGTTGGGGTGCTGCATAAAACCAGAGATTGAAATGAGCACAGATAAAGTTCCTTAAGCCAAATATGGAATAGACAAGAGCTACTCCTTGCTCAACGAAATGGACTCAACACCGCATATTAAACGCCTAAGAATGTACCTGACTCTTAAGTATCTTAAAACCTATGGATTGCTATGTCTCCGAAAGAGAATCAAGCATGTGTACAGGGACGTAAACGCAGCAGTGATAGGATTGGAGAGGTTCGGTGAGCAAATGAAGACCCTTTGAAGTCATATTGCATGGTACCCATTCCACGGGTTTCAACTACCCAGGTTTAAGGTATTCTTCCTTCAGCTAAAACATGCATGTGGAACCTAGAGTATGATCAACCATGTGATCGGGAGACGTGTTCAAATATGTCTCAGTTTTCGTACCCTGGTACTCGGGTGCAACATTCCAGACGCTTTACTAACACTCTCCCGACTTGGAGAGTCAGTCCCTTTAATCTCCTGTTTGGCCCAGTTTGCAATTTCTGCGGAAGATGAACAGGAATAGCGAGAACCAATGAGAGACTAGCTGGAGGTGTCTGGACGGGCAAATTTAACTCTCATTTCCCACCAGGAAGAGGAAATAACCATAGGCTCAGCGTGCCGTGCCGGAACCAGATTAGGGCCTGAAGCCATCCTGCGGTGTTGCGGCCAGCTCACAAGAAAACGAGTTGAAGAAAGGAGCTCAGGGGCACTGTAATTCACAAACCTGCAGAGTTATAAATGACAACTATCGTCCAAAAATATACTGAAGTAAGGCTGCCAAGAGGACTTGAAAGCGGGGCAGAATTGCAGGAAACCGATTTCAGGAGGTAGACTGGAATTGCATCGAAAGCATAGGAAAAGAGGCAGAACGTCCACAATGATGCACTTGGCCAAAAAGGGCGTATGCGTTTTTTCCTGAATATAGTCAGGAAAAAACGCATACGCCCTTTTTGGCCAACCAAGCAAGCTTGCAAAGGAAATCTGCACTACAATGAAGTCTCACTTCCCCCCGGTCAAAAGGGCCATCTGAAAAAAGTGTAAAATCCAGAAAGGCAGGACAGGCCATGGAGAACTGGGAGCCTTGTTATGCTGATGGGCGGGATGTAAATTGCCAACAGACACTCGGGAGAAGTGTATGGTGTTTCCTGAAACATCTAAAAAACAAAGCAACAGAGCCTAGGGCACTTCCACTTATGGTCCTATAGCTTAGGGAAATTAAAATCAAAAAGATACAGCCACCCCAATGTTTGGGACGCCTCTGTTTACAAGAACCTCGTTTACCGTACAAGTTCAATATCACAGAAAGTGAAAAATGGATAAAGAACTTGTGGTACTTACGTACAATGCAGTATCACTCAGCAGTGAAATCTATGTCATCAGGCCCGTAGCAGCACAATGAGTGGATTCAGGTACGATGATTCTAACTGAAATAAGTCACACAGAAAAAGAAACATCATAAGATATCAGTAATACACGGAATGTAAACTTGGCTACACAGGAACTGAATTACAGAACAGAACAGGGTCTCAAATTTAGAAAACCACCTTATGCTTGTTTAAGGGTAAAGGTGAGTTGGGGTGCTGCATAAAACCAGAGATTGAAATGAGCACAGATAAAGTTCCTTAAGCCAAATATGGAATAGACAAGAGCTACTCCTTGCTCAACGAAATGGACTCAACACCGCATATTAAACGCCTAAAAATGTACCTGACTCTTAAGTATCTTAAAACCTATGGATTGCTATGTCTCCGAAAGAGAATCAAGCATGTGTACAGGGACGTAAACGCAGCAGTGATAGGATTGGAGAGGTTCGGTGAGCAAATGAAGACCCTTTGAAGTCATATTGCATGGTACCCATTCCACGGGTTTCAACTACCCAGGTTTAAGGTATTCTTCCTTCAGCTAAAACATGCATGTGGAACCTAGAGTATGATCAACCATGTGATCGGGAGACGTGTTCAAATATGTCTCAGTTTTCGTACCCTGGTACTCGGGTGCAACATTCCAGACGCTTTACTAACACTCTCCCGACTTGGAGAGTCAGTTCCTTTAACCTCCTGTTTGGCCCAGTTTGCAATTTCTGCGGAAGATGAACAGGAATAGCGAGAACCAATGAGAGACTAGCTGGAGGTGTCTGGACGGGCAAATTTAACTCTCATTTCCCACCAGGAAGAGGAAATAACCAAAGGCTCAGCGTGCCGTGCCGGAACCAGATTAGGGCCTGAAGCCATCCTGCGGTGTTGCGGCCAGCTCACAAGAAAGCGAGTTGAAGAAAGGAGCTCAGGGGCACTGTAATTCACAAACCTGCAGAGTTATAAATGACAACTATCGTCCAAAAATATACTGAAGTAAGGCTGCCAAGAGGACTTGAAAGCTGGGCAGAATTGCAGGAAACCGATTTCAGGAGGTAGACTGGAATTGCATTGAAAACATAGGAAAAGAGGCAGAACGTCCACAATGATGCACTTGGCCAAAAAGGGCGTATGCGTTTTTTCCTGAATATATTCAGGAAAAAACGCATACGCCCTTTTTGGCCAACCAAGCAAGCTTGCAAAGGAAATCTGCACTACAATGAAGTCTCACTTCCCCCCGGTCAAAAGGGCCATCTGAAAAAAGTGTAAAATCCAGAAAGGCAGGACAGGCCATGGAGAACTGGGAGCCTTGTTATGCTGATGGGCGGGATGTAAATTGCCAACAGACACTCGGGAGAAGTGTATGGTGTTTCCTGAAACATCTAAAAAACAAAGCAACAGAGCCTAGGGCACTTCCACTTATGGTCCTATAGCTTAGGGAAATTAAAATCAAAAAGATACAGCCACCCCAATGTTTGGGACGCCTCTGTTTACAAGAACCTCGTTTACCGTACAAGTTCAATATCACAGAAAGTGAAAAATGGATAAAGAACTTGTGGTACTTACGTACAATGCAGTATCACTCAGCAGTGAAATCTATGTCATCAGGCCCGTAGCAGCACAATGAGTGGATTCAGGTACGATGATTCTAACTGAAATAAGTCACACAGAAAAAGAAACATCATAAGATATCAGTAATACACGGAATGTAAACTTGGCTACACAGGAACTGAATTACAGAACAGAACAGGGTCTCAAATTTAGAAAACCACCTTATGCTTGTTTAAGGGTAAAGGTGAGTTGGGGTGCTGCATAAAACCAGAGATTGAAATGAGCACAGATAAAGTTCCTTAAGCCAAATATGGAATAGACAAGAGCTACTCCTTGCTCAACGAAATGGACTCAACACCGCATATTAAACGCCTAAGAATGTACCTGACTCTTAAGTATCTTAAAACCTATGGATTGCTATGTCTCCGAAAGAGAATCAAGCATGTGTACAGGGACGTAAACGCAGCAGTGATAGGATTGGAGAGGTTCGGTGAGCAAATGAAGACCCTTTGAAGTCATATTGCATGGTACCCATTCCACGGGTTTCAACTACCCAGGTTTAAGGTATTCTTCCTTCAGCTAAAACATGCATGTGGAACCTAGAGTATGATCAACCATGTGATCGGGAGACGTGTTCAAATATGTCTCAGTTTTCGTACCCTGGTACTCGGGTGCAACATTCCAGACGCTTTACTAACACTCTCCCGACTTGGAGAGTCAGTCCCTTTAACCTCCTGTTTGGCCCAGTTTGCAATTTCTGTGGAAGATGAACAGGAATAGCGAGAACCAATGAGAGACTAGCTGGAGGTGTCTGGACGGGCAAATTTAACTCTCATTTCCCACCAGGAAGAGGAAATAACCAAAGGTTCAGCGTGCCGTGCCGGAACCAGATTAGGGCCTGAAGCCATCCTGCGGTGTTGCGGCCAGCTCACAAGAAAACGAGTTGAAGAAAGGAGCTCAGGGGCACTGTAATTCACAAACCTGCAGAGTTATAAATGACAACTATCGTCCAAAAATATACTGAAGTAAGGCTGCCAAGAGGACTTGAAAGCGGGGCAGAATTGCAGGAAACCGATTTCAGGAGGTAGACTGGAATTGCATTGAAAGCATAGGAAAAGAGGCAGAACGTCCACAATGATGCACTTGGCCAAAAAGGGCGTATGCGTTTTTTCCTGAATATATTCAGGAAAAAACGCATACGCCCTTTTTGGCCAACCAAGCAAGCTTGCAAAGGAAATCTGCACTACAATGAAGTCTCACTTCCCCCCGGTCAAAAGGGCCATCTGAAAAAAGTGTAAAATCCAGAAAGGCAGGACAGGCCATGGAGAACTGGGAGCCTTGTTATGCTGATGGGCGGGATGTAAATTGCCAACAGACACTCGGGAGAAGTGTATGGTGTTTCCTGAAACATCTAAAAAACAAAGCAACAGAGCCTAGGGCACTTCCACTTATGGTCCTATAGCTTAGGGAAATTAAAATCAAAAAGATACAGCCACCCCAATGTTTGGGACGCCTCTGTTTACAAGAACCTCGTTTACCGTACAAGTTCAATATCACAGAAAGTGAAAAATGGATAAAGAACTTGTGGTACTTACGTACAATGCAGTATCACTCAGCAGTGAAATCTATGTCATCAGGCCCGTAGCAGCACAATGAGTGGATTCAGGTACGATGATTCTAACTGAAATAAGTCACACAGAAAAAGAAACATCATAAGATATCAGTAATACACGGAATGTAAACTTGGCTACACAGGAACTGAATTACAGAACAGAACAGGGTCTCAAATTTAGAAAACCAACTTATGCTTGTTTAAGGGGAAAGGTGAGTTGGGGTGCTGCATAAAACCAGAGATTGAAATGAGCACAGATAAAGTTCCTTAAGCCAAATATGGAATAGACAAGAGCTACTCCTTGCTCAACGAAATGGACTCAACACCGCATATTAAACGCCTAAGAATGTACCTGACTCTTAAGTATCTTAAAACCTATGGATTGCTATGTCTCCGAAAGAGAATCAAGCATGTGTACAGGGACGTAAACGCAGCAGTGATAGGATTGGAGAGGTTCGGTGAGCAAATGAAGACCCTTTGAAGTCATATTGCATGGTACCCATTCCACGGGTTTCAACTACCCAGGTTTAAGGTATTCTTCCTTCAGCTAAAACATGCATGTGGAACCTAGAGTATGATCAACCATGTGATCGGGAGACGTGTTCAAATATGTCTCAGTTTTCGTACCCTGGTACTCGGGTGCAACATTCCAGACGCTTTACTAACACTCTCCCGACTTGGAGAGTCAGTCCCTTTAACCTCCTGTTTGGCCCAGTTTGCAATTTCTGCGGAAGATGAACAGGAATAGCGAGAACCAATGAGAGACTAGCTGGAGGTGTCTGGACGGGCAAATTTAACTCTCATTTCCCACCAGGAAGAGGAAATAACCATAGGCTCAGCGTGCCGTGCCGGAACCAGATTAGGGCCTGAAGCCATCCTGCGGTGTTGCGGCCAGCTCACAAGAAAACGAGTTGAAGAAAGGAGCTCAGGGGCACTGTAATTCACAAACCTGCAGAGTTATAAATGACAACTATCGTCCAAAAATATACTGAAGTAAGGCTGCCAAGAGGACTTGAAAGCGGGGCAGAATTGCAGGAAACCGATTTCAGGAGGTAGACTGGAATTGCATTGAAAGCATAGGAAAAGAGGCAGAACGTCCACAATGATGCACTTGGCCAAAAAGGGCGTATGCGTTTTTTCCTGAATATATTCAGGAAAAAACGCATACGCCCTTTTTGGCCAACCAAGCAAGCTTGCAAAGGAAATCTGCACTACAATGAAGTCTCACTTCCCCCCGGTCAAAAGGGCCATCTGAAAAAAGTGTAAAATCCAGAAAGGCAGGACAGGCCATGGAGAACTGGGAGCTTTGTTATGCTGATGGGCGGGATGTAAATTGCCAACAGACACTCGGGAGAAGTGTATGGTGTTTCCTGAAACATCTAAAAAACAAAGCAACAGAGCCTAGGGCACTTCCACTTATGGTCCTATAGCTTAGGGAAATTAAAATCAAAAAGATACAGCCACCCCAATGTTTGGGACGCCTCTGTTTACAAGAACCTCGTTTACCGTACAAGTTCAATATCACAGAAAGTGAAAAATGGATAAAGAACTTGTGGTACTTACGTACAATGCAGTATCACTCAGCAGTGAAATCTATGTCATCAGGCCCGTAGCAGCACAATGAGTGGATTCAGGTACGATGATTCTAACTGAAATAAGTCACACAGAAAAAGAAACATCATAAGATATCAGTAATACACGGAATGTAAACTTGGCTACACAGGAACTGAATTACAGAACAGAACAGGGTCTCAAATTTAGAAAACCACCTTATGCTTGTTTAAGGGTAAAGGTGAGTTGGGGTGCTGCATAAAACCAGAGATTGAAATGAGCACAGATAAAGTTCCTTAAGCCAAATATGGAATAGACAAGAGCTACTCCTTGCTCAACGAAATGGACTCAACACCGCATATTAAACGCCTAAAAATGTACCTGACTCTTAAGTATCTTAAAACCTATGGATTGCTATGTCTCCGAAAGAGAATCAAGCATGTGTACAGGGACGTAAACGCAGCAGTGATAGGATTGGAGAGGTTCGGTGAGCAAATGAAGACCCTTTGAAGTCATATTGCATGGTACCCATTCCACGGGTTTCAACTACCCAGGTTTAAGGTATTCTTCCTTCAGCTAAAACATGCATGTGGAACCTAGAGTATGATCAACCATGTGATCGGGAGACGTGTTCAAATATGTCTCAGTTTTCGTACCCTGGTACTCGGGTGCAACATTCCAGACGCTTTACTAACACTCTCCCGACTTGGAGAGTCAGTTCCTTTAACCTCCTGTTTGGCCCAGTTTGCAATTTCTGCGGAAGATGAACAGGAATAGCGAGAACCAATGAGAGACTAGCTGGAGGTGTCTGGACGGGCAAATTTAACTCTCATTTCCCACCAGGAAGAGGAAATAACCAAAGGCTCAGCGTGCCGTGCCGGAACCAGATTAGGGCCTGAAGCCATCCTGCGGTGTTGCGGCCAGCTCACAAGAAAGCGAGTTGAAGAAAGGAGCTCAGGGGCACTGTAATTCACAAACCTGCAGAGTTATAAATGACAACTATCGTCCAAAAATATACTGAAGTAAGGCTGCCAAGAGGACTTGAAAGCTGGGCAGAATTGCAGGAAACCGATTTCAGGAGGTAGACTGGAATTGCATTGAAAACATAGGAAAAGAGGCAGAACGTCCACAATGATGCACTTGGCCAAAAAGGGCGTATGCGTTTTTTCCTGAATATATTCAGGAAAAAACGCATACGCCCTTTTTGGCCAACCAAGCAAGCTTGCAAAGGAAATCTGCACTACAATGAAGTCTCACTTCCCCCCGGTCAAAAGGGCCATCTGAAAAAAGTGTAAAATCCAGAAAGGCAGGACAGGCCATGGAGAACTGGGAGCCTTGTTATGCTGATGGGCGGGATGTAAATTGCCAACAGACACTCGGGAGAAGTGTATGGTGTTTCCTGAAACATCTAAAAAACAAAGCAACAGAGCCTAGGGCACTTCCACTTATGGTCCTATAGCTTAGGGAAATTAAAATCAAAAAGATACAGCCACCCCAATGTTTGGGACGCCTCTGTTTACAAGAACCTCGTTTACCGTACAAGTTCAATATCACAGAAAGTGAAAAATGGATAAAGAACTTGTGGTACTTACGTACAATGCAGTATCACTCAGCAGTGAAATCTATGTCATCAGGCCCGTAGCAGCACAATGAGTGGATTCAGGTACGATGATTCTAACTGAAATAAGTCACACAGAAAAAGAAACATCATAAGATATCAGTAATACACGGAATGTAAACTTGGCTACACAGGAACTGAATTACAGAACAGAACAGGGTCTCAAATTTAGAAAACCACCTTATGCTTGTTTAAGGGTAAAGGTGAGTTGGGGTGCTGCATAAAACCAGAGATTGAAATGAGCACAGATAAAGTTCCTTAAGCCAAATATGGAATAGACAAGAGCTACTCCTTGCTCAACGAAATGGACTCAACACCGCATATTAAACGCCTAAGAATGTACCTGACTCTTAAGTATCTTAAAACCTATGGATTGCTATGTCTCCGAAAGAGAATCAAGCATGTGTACAGGGACGTAAACGCAGCAGTGATAGGATTGGAGAGGTTCGGTGAGCAAATGAAGACCCTTTGAAGTCATATTGCATGGTACCCATTCCACGGGTTTCAACTACCCAGGTTTAAGGTATTCTTCCTTCAGCTAAAACATGCATGTGGAACCTAGAGTATGATCAACCATGTGATCGGGAGACGTGTTCAAATATGTCTCAGTTTTCGTACCCTGGTACTCGGGTGCAACATTCCAGACGCTTTACTAACACTCTCCCGACTTGGAGAGTCAGTCCCTTTAACCTCCTGTTTGGCCCAGTTTGCAATTTCTGTGGAAGATGAACAGGAATAGCGAGAACCAATGAGAGACTAGCTGGAGGTGTCTGGACGGGCAAATTTAACTCTCATTTCCCACCAGGAAGAGGAAATAACCAAAGGTTCAGCGTGCCGTGCCGGAACCAGATTAGGGCCTGAAGCCATCCTGCGGTGTTGCGGCCAGCTCACAAGAAAACGAGTTGAAGAAAGGAGCTCAGGGGCACTGTAATTCACAAACCTGCAGAGTTATAAATGACAACTATCGTCCAAAAATATACTGAAGTAAGGCTGCCAAGAGGACTTGAAAGCGGGGCAGAATTGCAGGAAACCGATTTCAGGAGGTAGACTGGAATTGCATTGAAAGCATAGGAAAAGAGGCAGAACGTCCACAATGATGCACTTGGCCAAAAAGGGCGTATGCGTTTTTTCCTGAATATATTCAGGAAAAAACGCATACGCCCTTTTTGGCCAACCAAGCAAGCTTGCAAAGGAAATCTGCACTACAATGAAGTCTCACTTCCCCCCGGTCAAAAGGGCCATCTGAAAAAAGTGTAAAATCCAGAAAGGCAGGACAGGCCATGGAGAACTGGGAGCCTTGTTATGCTGATGGGCGGGATGTAAATTGCCAACAGACACTCGGGAGAAGTGTATGGTGTTTCCTGAAACATCTAAAAAACAAAGCAACAGAGCCTAGGGCACTTCCACTTATGGTCCTATAGCTTAGGGAAATTAAAATCAAAAAGATACAGCCACCCCAATGTTTGGGACGCCTCTGTTTACAAGAACCTCGTTTACCGTACAAGTTCAATATCACAGAAAGTGAAAAATGGATAAAGAACTTGTGGTACTTACGTACAATGCAGTATCACTCAGCAGTGAAATCTATGTCATCAGGCCCGTAGCAGCACAATGAGTGGATTCAGGTACGATGATTCTAACTGAAATAAGTCACACAGAAAAAGAAACATCATAAGATATCAGTAATACACGGAATGTAAACTTGGCTACACAGGAACTGAATTACAGAACAGAACAGGGTCTCAAATTTAGAAAACCAACTTATGCTTGTTTAAGGGGAAAGGTGAGTTGGGGTGCTGCATAAAACCAGAGATTGAAATGAGCACAGATAAAGTTCCTTAAGCCAAATATGGAATAGACAAGAGCTACTCCTTGCTCAACGAAATGGACTCAACACCGCATATTAAACGCCTAAGAATGTACCTGACTCTTAAGTATCTTAAAACCTATGGATTGCTATGTCTCCGAAAGAGAATCAAGCATGTGTACAGGGACGTAAACGCAGCAGTGATAGGATTGGAGAGGTTCGGTGAGCAAATGAAGACCCTTTGAAGTCATATTGCATGGTACCCATTCCACGGGTTTCAACTACCCAGGTTTAAGGTATTCTTCCTTCAGCTAAAACATGCATGTGGAACCTAGAGTATGATCAACCATGTGATCGGGAGACGTGTTCAAATATGTCTCAGTTTTCGTACCCTGGTACTCGGGTGCAACATTCCAGACGCTTTACTAACACTCTCCCGACTTGGAGAGTCAGTCCCTTTAACCTCCTGTTTGGCCCAGTTTGCAATTTCTGCGGAAGATGAACAGGAATAGCGAGAACCAATGAGAGACTAGCTGGAGGTGTCTGGACGGGCAAATTTAACTCTCATTTCCCACCAGGAAGAGGAAATAACCATAGGCTCAGCGTGCCGTGCCGGAACCAGATTAGGGCCTGAAGCCATCCTGCGGTGTTGCGGCCAGCTCACAAGAAAACGAGTTGAAGAAAGGAGCTCAGGGGCACTGTAATTCACAAACCTGCAGAGTTATAAATGACAACTATCGTCCAAAAATATACTGAAGTAAGGCTGCCAAGAGGACTTGAAAGCGGGGCAGAATTGCAGGAAACCGATTTCAGGAGGTAGACTGGAATTGCATTGAAAGCATAGGAAAAGAGGCAGAACGTCCACAATGATGCACTTGGCCAAAAAGGGCGTATGCGTTTTTTCCTGAATATATTCAGGAAAAAACGCATACGCCCTTTTTGGCCAACCAAGCAAGCTTGCAAAGGAAATCTGCACTACAATGAAGTCTCACTTCCCCCCGGTCAAAAGGGCCATCTGAAAAAAGTGTAAAATCCAGAAAGGCAGGACAGGCCATGGAGAACTGGGAGCTTTGTTATGCTGATGGGCGGGATGTAAATTGCCAACAGACACTCGGGAGAAGTGTATGGTGTTTCCTGAAACATCTAAAAAACAAAGCAACAGAGCCTAGGGCACTTCCACTTATGGTCCTATAGCTTAGGGAAATTAAAATCAAAAAGATACAGCCACCCCAATGTTTGGGACGCCTCTGTTTACAAGAACCTCGTTTACCGTACAAGTTCAATATCACAGAAAGTGAAAAATGGATAAAGAACTTGTGGTACTTACGTACAATGCAGTATCACTCAGCAGTGAAATCTATGTCATCAGGCCCGTAGCAGCACAATGAGTGGATTCAGGTACGATGATTCTAACTGAAATAAGTCACACAGAAAAAGAAACATCATAAGATATCAGTAATACACGGAATGTAAACTTGGCTACACAGGAACTGAATTACAGAACAGAACAGGGTCTCAAATTTAGAAAACCACCTTATGCTTGTTTAAGGGTAAAGGTGAGTTGGGGTGCTGCATAAAACCAGAGATTGAAATGAGCACAGATAAAGTTCCTTAAGCCAAATATGGAATAGACAAGAGCTACTCCTTGCTCAACGAAATGGACTCAACACCGCATATTAAACGCCTAAGAATGTACCTGACTCTTAAGTATCTTAAAACCTATGGATTGCTATGTCTCCGAAAGAGAATCAAGCATGTGTACAGGGACGTAAACGCAGCAGTGATAGGATTGGAGAGGTTCGGTGAGCAAATGAAGACCCTTTGAAGTCATATTGCATGGTACCCATTCCACGGGTTTCAACTACCCAGGTTTAAGGTATTCTTCCTTCAGCTAAAACATGCATGTGGAACCTAGAGTATGATCAACCATGTGATCGGGAGACGTGTTCAAATATGTCTCAGTTTTCGTACCCTGGTACTCGGGTGCAACATTCCAGACGCTTTACTAACACTCTCCCGACTTGGAGAGTCAGTCCCTTTAACCTCCTGTTTGGCCCAGTTTGCAATTTCTGTGGAAGATGAACAGGAATAGCGAGAACCAATGAGAGACTAGCTGGACGTGTCTGGACGGGCAAATTTAACTCTCATTTCCCACCAGGAAGAGGAAATAACCAAAGGTTCAGCGTGCCGTGCCGGAACCAGATTAGGGCCTGAAGCCATCCTGCGGTGTTGCGGCCAGCTCACAAGAAAACGAGTTGAAGAAAGGAGCTCAGGGGCACTGTAATTCACAAACCTGCAGAGTTATAAATGACAACTATCGTCCAAAAATATACTGAAGTAAGGCTGCCAAGAGGACTTGAAAGCGGGGCAGAATTGCAGGAAACCGATTTCAGGAGGTAGACTGGAATTGCATTGAAAGCATAGGAAAAGAGGCAGAACGTCCACAATGATGCACTTGGCCAAAAAGGGCGTATGCGTTTTTTCCTGAATATATTCAGGAAAAAACGCATACGCCCTTTTTGGCCAACCAAGCAAGCTTGCAAAGGAAATCTGCACTACAATGAAGTCTCACTTCCCCCCGGTCAAAAGGGCCATCTGAAAAAAGTGTAAAATCCAGAAAGGCAGGACAGGCCATGGAGAACTGGGAGCCTTGTTATGCTGATGGGCGGGATGTAAATTGCCAACAGACACTCGGGAGAAGTGTATGGTGTTTCCTGAAACATCTAAAAAACAAAGCAACAGAGCCTAGGGCACTTCCACTTATGGTCCTATAGCTTAGGGAAATTAAAATCAAAAAGATACAGCCACCCCAATGTTTGGGACGCCTCTGTTTACAAGAACCTCGTTTACCGTACAAGTTCAATATCACAGAAAGTGAAAAATGGATAAAGAACTTGTGGTACTTACGTACAATGCAGTATCACTCAGCAGTGAAATCTATGTCATCAGGCCCGTAGCAGCACAATGAGTGGATTCAGGTACGATGATTCTAACTGAAATAAGTCACACAGAAAAAGAAACATCATAAGATATCAGTAATACACGGAATGTAAACTTGGCTACACAGGAACTGAATTACAGAACAGAACAGGGTCTCAAATTTAGAAAACCAACTTATGCTTGTTTAAGGGGAAAGGTGAGTTGGGGTGCTGCATAAAACCAGAGATTGAAATGAGCACAGATAAAGTTCCTTAAGCCAAATATGGAATAGACAAGAGCTACTCCTTGCTCAACGAAATGGACTCAACACCGCATATTAAACGCCTAAGAATGTACCTGACTCTTAAGTATCTTAAAACCTATGGATTGCTATGTCTCCGAAAGAGAATCAAGCATGTGTACAGGGACGTAAACGCAGCAGTGATAGGATTGGAGAGGTTCGGTGAGCAAATGAAGACCCTTTGAAGTCATATTGCATGGTACCCATTCCACGGGTTTCAACTACCCAGGTTTAAGGTATTCTTCCTTCAGCTAAAACATGCATGTGGAACCTAGAGTATGATCAACCATGTGATCGGGAGACGTGTTCAAATATGTCTCAGTTTTCGTACCCTGGTACTCGGGTGCAACATTCCAGACGCTTTACTAACACTCTCCCGACTTGGAGAGTCAGTCCCTTTAACCTCCTGTTTGGCCCAGTTTGCAATTTCTGCGGAAGATGAACAGGAATAGCGAGAACCAATGAGAGACTAGCTGGAGGTGTCTGGACGGGCAAATTTAACTCTCATTTCCCACCAGGAAGAGGAAATAACCATAGGCTCAGCGTGCCGTGCCGGAACCAGATTAGGGCCTGAAGCCATCCTGCGGTGTTGCGGCCAGCTCACAAGAAAACGAGTTGAAGAAAGGAGCTCAGGGGCACTGTAATTCACAAACCTGCAGAGTTATAAATGACAACTATCGTCCAAAAATATACTGAAGTAAGGCTGCCAAGAGGACTTGAAAGCGCGGCAGAATTGCAGGAAACCGATTTCAGGAGGTAGACTGGAATTGCATTGAAAGCATAGGAAAAGAGGCAGAACGTCCACAATGATGCACTTGGCCAAAAAGGGCGTATGCGTTTTTTCCTGAATATATTCAGGAAAAAACGCATACGCCCTTTTTGGCCAACCAAGCAAGCTTGCAAAGGAAATCTGCACTACAATGAAGTCTCACTTCCCCCCGGTCAAAAGAGCCATCTGAAAAAAGTGTAAAATCCAGAAAGGCAGGACAGGCCATGGAGAACTGGGAGCCTTGTTATGCTGATGGGCGGGATGTAAATTGCCAACAGACACTCGGGAGAAGTGTATGGTGTTTCCTGAAACATCTAAAAAACAAAGCAACAGAGCCTAGGGCACTTCCACTTATGGTCCTATAGCTTAGGGAAATTAAAATCAAAAAGATACAGCCACCCCAATGTTTGGGACGCCTCTGTTTACAAGAACCTCGTTTACCGTACAAGTTCAATATCACAGAAAGTGAAAAATGGATAAAGAACTTGTGGTACTTACGTACAATGCAGTATCACTCAGCAGTGAAATCTATGTCATCAGGCCCGTAGCAGCACAATGAGTGGATTCAGGTACGATGATTCTAACTGAAATAAGTCACACAGAAAAAGAAACATCATAAGATATCAGTAATACACGGAATGTAAACTTGGCTACACAGGAACTGAATTACAGAACAGAACAGGGTCTCAAATTTAGAAAACCAACTTATGCTTGTTTAAGGGGAAAGGTGAGTTGGGGTGCTGCATAAAACCAGAGATTGAAATGAGCACAGATAAAGTTCCTTAAGCCAAATATGGAATAGACAAGAGCTACTCCTTGCTCAACGAAATGGACTCAACACCGCATATTAAACGCCTAAGAATGTACCTGACTCTTAAGTATCTTAAAACCTATGGATTGCTATGTCTCCGAAAGAGAATCAAGCATGTGTACAGGGACGTAAACGCAGCAGTGATAGGATTGGAGAGGTTCGGTGAGCAAATGAAGACCCTTTGAAGTCATATTGCATGGTACCCATTCCACGGGTTTCAACTACCCAGGTTTAAGGTATTCTTCCTTCAGCTAAAACATGCATGTGGAACCTAGAGTATGATCAACCATGTGATCGGGAGACGTGTTCAAATATGTCTCAGTTTTCGTACCCTGGTACTCGGGTGCAACATTCCAGACGCTTTACTAACACTCTCCCGACTTGGAGAGTCAGTCCCTTTAATCTCCTGTTTGGCCCAGTTTGCAATTTCTGCGGAAGATGAACAGGAATAGCGAGAACCAATGAGAGACTAGCTGGAGGTGTCTGGACGGGCAAATTTAACTCTCATTTCCCACCAGGAAGAGGAAATAACCATAGGCTCAGCG
Organism: Globicephala melas; assembly: GCF_963455315.2. Classification (NCBI taxonomy): domain Eukaryota; kingdom Metazoa; phylum Chordata; class Mammalia; order Artiodactyla; family Delphinidae; genus Globicephala; species Globicephala melas. The sequence goes on from NW_027207417.1 coordinate 417,344, forward strand.
TGCCGTGCCGGAACCAGATTAGGGCCTGAAGCCATCCTGCGGTGTTGCGGCCAGCTCACAAGAAAACGAGTTGAAGAAAGGAGCTCAGGGGCACTGTAATTCACAAACCTGCAGAGTTATAAATGACAACTATCGTCCAAAAATATACTGAAGTAAGGCTGCCAAGAGGACTTGAAAGCGGGGCAGAATTGCAGGAAACCGATTTCAGGAGGTAGACTGGAATTGCATCGAAAGCATAGGAAAAGAGGCAGAACGTCCACAATGATGCACTTGGCCAAAAAGGGCGTATGCGTTTTTTCCTGAATATAGTCAGGAAAAAACGCATACGCCCTTTTTGGCCAACCAAGCAAGCTTGCAAAGGAAATCTGCACTACAATGAAGTCTCACTTCCCCCCGGTCAAAAGGGCCATCTGAAAAAAGTGTAAAATCCAGAAAGGCAGGACAGGCCATGGAGAACTGGGAGCCTTGTTATGCTGATGGGCGGGATGTAAATTGCCAACAGACACTCGGGAGAAGTGTATGGTGTTTCCTGAAACATCTAAAAAACAAAGCAACAGAGCCTAGGGCACTTCCACTTATGGTCCTATAGCTTAGGGAAATTAAAATCAAAAAGATACAGCCACCCCAATGTTTGGGACGCCTCTGTTTACAAGAACCTCGTTTACCGTACAAGTTCAATATCACAGAAAGTGAAAAATGGATAAAGAACTTGTGGTACTTACGTACAATGCAGTATCACTCAGCAGTGAAATCTATGTCATCAGGCCCGTAGCAGCACAATGAGTGGATTCAGGTACGATGATTCTAACTGAAATAAGTCACACAGCAAAAGAAACATCATAAGATATCAGTAATACACGGAATGTAAACTTGGCTACACAGGAACTGAATTACAGAACAGAACAGGGTCTCAAATTTAGAAAACCAACTTATGCTTGTTTAAGGGGAAAGGTGAGTTGGGGTGCTGCATAAAACCAGAGATTGAAATGAGCACAGATAAAGTTCCTTAAGCCAAATATGGAATAGACAAGAGCTACTCCTTGCTCAACGAAATGGACTCAACACCGCATATTAAACGCCTAAGAGTGTACCTGACTCTTAAGTATCTTAAAACCTATGGATTGCTATGTCTCCGAAAGAGAATCAAGCATGTGTACAGGGACGTAAACGCAGCAGTGATAGGATTGGAGAGGTTCGGTGAGCAAATGAAGACCCTTTGAAGTCATATTGCATGGTACCCATTCCACGGGTTTCAACTACCCAGGTTTAAGGTATTCTTCCTTCAGCTAAAACATGCATGTGGAACCTAGAGTATGATCAACCATGTGATCGGGAGACGTGTTCAAATATGTCTCAGTTTTCGTACCCTGGTACTCGGGTGCAACATTCCAGACGCTTTACTAACACTCTCCCGACTTGGAGAGTCAGTCCCTTTAACCTCCTGTTTGGCCCAGTTTGCAATTTCTGCGGAAGATGAACAGGAATAGCGAGAACCAATGAGAGACTAGCTGGAGGTGTCTGGACGGGCAAATTTAACTCTCATTTCCCACCAGGAGGAGGAAATAACCAAAGGCTCAGCGTGCCGTGCCGGAACCAGATTAGGGCCTGAAGCCATCCTGCGGTGTTGCGGCCAGCTCACAAGAAAGCGAGTTGAAGAAAGGAGCTCAGGGGCACTGTAATTCACAAACCTGCAGAGTTATAAATGACAACTATCGTCCAAAAATATACTGAAGTAAGGCTGCCAAGAGGACTTGAAAGCGGGGCAGAATTGCAGGAAACCGATTTCAGGAGGTAGACTGGAATTGCATCGAAAGCATAGGAAAAGAGGCAGAACGTCCACAATGATGCACTTGGCCAAAAAGGGCGTATGCGTTTTTTCCTGAATATATTCAGGAAAAAACGCATACGCCCTTTTTGGCCAACCAAGCAAGCTTGCAAAGGAAATCTGCACTACAATGAAGTCTCACTTCCCCCCGGTCAAAAGGGCCATCTGAAAAAAGTGTAAAATCCAGAAAGGCAGGACAGGCCATGGAGAACTGGGAGCCTTGTTATGCTGATGGGCGGGATGTAAATTGCCAACAGACACTCGGGAGAAGTGTATGGTGTTTCCTGAAACATCTAAAAAACAAAGCAACAGAGCCTAGGGCACTTCCACTTATGGTCCTATAGCTTAGGGAAATTAAAATCAAAAAGATACAGCCACCCCAATGTTTGGGACGCCTCTGTTTACAAGAACCTCGTTTACCGTACAAGTTCAATATCACAGAAAGTGAAAAATGGATAAAGAACTTGTGGTACTTACGTACAATGCAGTATCACTCAGCAGTGAAATCTATGTCATCAGGCCCGTAGCAGCACAATGAGTGGATTCAGGTACGATGATTCTAACTGAAATAAGTCACACAGAAAAAGAAACATCATAAGATATCAGTAATACACGGAATGTAAACTTGGCTACACAGGAACTGAATTACAGAACAGAACAGGGTCTCAAATTTAGAAAACCAACTTATGCTTGTTTAAGGGGAAAGGTGAGTTGGGGTGCTGCATAAAACCAGAGATTGAAATGAGCACAGATAAAGTTCCTTAAGCCAAATATGGAATAGACAAGAGCTACTCCTTGCTCAACGAAATGGACTCAACACCGCATATTAAACGCCTAAGAGTGTACCTGACTCTTAAGTATCTTAAAACCTATGGATTGCTATGTCTCCGAAAGAGAATCAAGCATGTGTACAGGGACGTAAACGCAGCAGTGATAGGATTGGAGAGGTTCGGTGAGCAAATGAAGACCCTTTGAAGTCATATTGCATGGTACCCATTCCACGGGTTTCAACTACCCAGGTTTAAGGTATTCTTCCTTCAGCTAAAACATGCATGTGGAACCTAGAGTATGATCAACCATGTGATCGGGAGACGTGTTCAAATATGTCTCAGTTTTCGTACCCTGGTACTCGGGTGCAACATTCCAGACGCTTTACTAACACTCTCCCGACTTGGAGAGTCAGTCCCTTTAACCTCCTGTTTGGCCCAGTTTGCAATTTCTGCGGAAGATGAACAGGAATAGCGAGAACCAATGAGAGACTAGCTGGAGGTGTCTGGACGGGCAAATTTAACTCTCATTTCCCACCAGGAAGAGGAAATAACCAAAGGCTCAGCGTGCCATGCCGGAACCAGATTAGGGCCTGAAGCCATCCTGCGGTGTTGCGGCCAGCTCACAAGAAAACGAGTTGAAGAAAGGAGCTCAGGGGCACTGTAATTCACAAACCTGCAGAGTTATAAATGACAACTATCGTCCAAAAATATACTGAAGTAAGGCTGCCAAGAGGACTTGAAAGCGGGGCAGAATTGCAGGAAACCGATTTCAGGAGGTAGACTGGAATTGCATCGAAAGCATAGGAAAAGAGGCAGAACGTCCACAATGATGCACTTGGCCAAAAAGGGCGTATGCGTTTTTTCCTGAATATATTCAGGAAAAAACGCATACGCCCTTTTTGGCCAACCAAGCAAGCTTGCAAAGGAAATCTGCACTACAATGAAGTCTCACTTCCCCCCGGTCAAAAGGGCCATCTGAAAAAAGTGTAAAATCCAGAAAGGCAGGACAGGCCATGGAGAACTGGGAGCCTTGTTATGCTGATGGGCGGGATGTAAATTGCCAACAGACACTCGGGAGAAGTGTATGGTGTTTCCTGAAACATCTAAAAAACAAAGCAACAGAGCCTAGGGCACTTCCACTTATGGTCCTATAGCTTAGGGAAATTAAAATCAAAAAGATACAGCCACCCCAATGTTTGGGACGCCTCTGTTTACAAGAACCTCGTTTACCGTACAAGTTCAATATCACAGAAAGTGAAAAATGGATAAAGAACTTGTGGTACTTACGTACAATGCAGTATCACTCAGCAGTGAAATCTATGTCATCAGGCCCGTAGCAGCACAATGAGTGGATTCAGGTACGATGATTCTAACTGAAATAAGTCACACAGAAAAAGAAACATCATAAGATATCAGTAATACACGGAATGTAAACTTGGCTACACAGGAACTGAATTACAGAACAGAACAGGGTCTCAAATTTAGAAAACCAACTTATGCTTGTTTAAGGGGAAAGGTGAGTTGGGGTGCTGCATAAAACCAGAGATTGAAATGAGCACAGATAAAGTTCCTTAAGCCAAATATGGAATAGACAAGAGCTACTCCTTGCTCAACGAAATGGACTCAACACCGCATATTAAACGCCTAAGAATGTACCTGACTCTTAAGTATCTTAAAACCTATGGATTGCTATGTCTCCGAAAGAGAATCAAGCATGTGTACAGGGACGTAAACGCAGCAGTGATAGGATTGGAGAGGTTCGGTGAGCAAATGAAGACCCTTTGAAGTCATATTGCATGGTACCCATTCCACGGGTTTCAACTACCCAGGTTTAAGGTATTCTTCCTTCAGCTAAAACATGCATGTGGAACCTAGAGTATGATCAACCATGTGATCGGGAGACGTGTTCAAATATGTCTCAGTTTTCGTACCCTGGTACTCGGGTGCAACATTCCAGACGCTTTACTAACACTCTCCCGACTTGGAGAGTCAGTCCCTTTAACCTCCTGTTTGGCCCAGTTTGCAATTTCTGCGGAAGATGAACAGGAATAGCGAGAACCAATGAGAGACTAGCTGGAGGTGTCTGGACGGGCAAATTTAACTCTCATTTCCCACCAGGAAGAGGAAATAACCAAAGGCTCAGCGTGCCGTGCCGGAACCAGATTAGGGCCTGAAGCCATCCTGCGGTGTTGCGGCCAGCTCACAAGAAAACGAGTTGAAGAAAGGAGCTCAGGGGCACTGTAATTCACAAACCTGCAGAGTTATAAATGACAACTATCGTCCAAAAATATACTGAAGTAAGGCTGCCAAGAGGACTTGAAAGCGGGGCAGAATTGCAGGAAACCGATTTCAGGAGGTAGACTGGAATTGCATTGAAAGCATAGGAAAAGAGGCAGAACGTCCACAATGATGCACTTGGCCAAAAAGGGCGTATGCGTTTTTTCCTGAATATATTCAGGAAAAAACGCATACGCCCTTTTTGGCCAACCAAGCAAGCTTGCAAAGGAAATCTGCACTACAATGAAGTCTCACTTCCCCCCGGTCAAAAGGGCCATCTGAAAAAAGTGTAAAATCCAGAAAGGCAGGACAGGCCATGGAGAACTGGGAGCCTTGTTATGCTGATGGGCGGGATGTAAATTGCCAACAGACACTCGGGAGAAGTGTATGGTGTTTCCTGAAACGTCTAAAAAACAAAGCAACAGAGCCTAGGGCACTTCCACTTATGGTCCTATAGCTTAGGGAAATTAAAATCAAAAAGATACAGCCACCCCAATGTTTGGGACGCCTCTGTTTACAAGAACCTCGTTTACCATACAAGTTCAATATCACAGAAAGTGAAAAATGGATAAAGAACTTGTGGTACTTACGTACAATGCAGTATCACTCAGCAGTGAAATCTATGTCATCAGGCCCGTAGCAGCACAATGAGTGGATTCAGGTACGATGATTCTAACTGAAATAAGTCACACAGAAAAAGAAACATCATAAGATATCAGTAATACACGGAATGTAAACTTGGCTACACAGGAACTGAATTACAGAACAGAACAGGGTCTCAAATTTAGAAAACCAACTTATGCTTGTTTAAGGGGAAAGGTGAGTTGGGGTGCTGCATAAAACCAGAGATTGAAATGAGCACAGATAAAGTTCCTTAAGCCAAATATGGAATAGACAAGAGCTACTCCTTGCTCAACGAAATGGACTCAACACCGCATATTAAACGCCTAAGAATGTACCTGACTCTTAAGTATCTTAAAACCTATGGATTGCTATGTCTCCGAAAGAGAATCAAGCATGTGTACAGGGACGTAAACGCAGCAGTGATAGGATTGGAGAGGTTCGGTGAGCAAATGAAGACCCTTTGAAGTCATATTGCATGGTACCCATTCCACGGGTTTCAACTACCCAGGTTTAAGGTATTCTTCCTTCAGCTAAAACATGCATGTGGAACCTAGAGTATGATCAACCATGTGATCGGGAGACGTGTTCAAATATGTCTCAGTTTTCGTACCCTGGTACTCGGGTGCAACATTCCAGACGCTTTACTAACACTCTCCCGACTTGGAGAGTCAGTCCCTTTAACCTCCTGTTTGGCCCAGTTTGCAATTTCTGCGGAAGATGAACAGGAATAGCGAGAACCAATGAGAGACTAGCTGGAGGTGTCTGGACGGGCAAATTTAACTCTCATTTCCCACCAGGAAGAGGAAATAACCAAAGGCTCAGCGTGCCGTGCCGGAACCAGATTAGGGCCTGAAGCCATCCTGCGGTGTTGCGGCCAGCTCACAAGAAAACGAGTTGAAGAAAGGAGCTCAGGGGCACTGTAATTCACAAACCTGCAGAGTTATAAATGACAACTATCGTCCAAAAATATACTGAAGTAAGGCTGCCAAGAGGACTTGAAAGCGGGGCAGAATTGCAGGAAACCGATTTCAGGAGGTAGACTGGAATTGCATCGAAAGCATAGGAAAAGAGGCAGAACGTCCACAATGATGCACTTGGCCAAAAAGGGCGTATGCGTTTTTTCCTGAATATATTCAGGAAAAAACGCATACGCCCTTTTTGGCCAACCAAGCAAGCTTGCAAAGGAAATCTGCACTACAATGAAGTCTCACTTCCCCCCGGTCAAAAGGGCCATCTGAAAAAAGTGTAAAATCCAGAAAGGCAGGACAGGCCATGGAGAACTGGGAGCCTTGTTATGCTGATGGGCGGGATGTAAATTGCCAACAGACACTCGGGAGAAGTGTATGGTGTTTCCTGAAACATCTAAAAAACAAAGCAACAGAGCCTAGGGCACTTCCACTTATGGTCCTATAGCTTAGGGAAATTAAAATCAAAAAGATACAGCCACCCCAATGTTTGGGACGCCTCTGTTTACAAGAACCTCGTTTACCGTACAAGTTCAATATCACAGAAAGTGAAAAATGGATAAAGAACTTGTGGTACTTACGTACAATGCAGTATCACTCAGCAGTGAAATCTATGTCATCAGGCCCGTAGCAGCACAATGAGTGGATTCAGGTACGATGATTCTAACTGAAATAAGTCACACAGAAAAAGAAACATCATAAGATATCAGTAATACACGGAATGTAAACTTGGCTACACAGGAACTGAATTACAGAACAGAACAGGGTCTCAAATTTAGAAAACCAACTTATGCTTGTTTAAGGGGAAAGGTGAGTTGGGGTGCTGCATAAAACCAGAGATTGAAATGAGCACAGATAAAGTTCCTTAAGCCAAATATGGAATAGACAAGAGCTACTCCTTGCTCAACGAAATGGACTCAACACCGCATATTAAACGCCTAAGAGTGTACCTGACTCTTAAGTATCTTAAAACCTATGGATTGCTATGTCTCCGAAAGAGAATCAAGCATGTGTACAGGGACGTAAACGCAGCAGTGATAGGATTGGAGAGGTTCGGTGAGCAAATGAAGACCCTTTGAAGTCATATTGCATGGTACCCATTCCACGGGTTTCAACTACCCAGGTTTAAGGTATTCTTCCTTCAGCTAAAACATGCATGTGGAACCTAGAGTATGATCAACCATGTGATCGGGAGACGTGTTCAAATATGTCTCAGTTTTCGTACCCTGGTACTCGGGTGCAACATTCCAGACGCTTTACTAACACTCTCCCGACTTGGAGAGTCAGTCCCTTTAACCTCCTGTTTGGCCCAGTTTGCAATTTCTGCGGAAGATGAACAGGAATAGCGAGAACCAATGAGAGACTAGCTGGAGGTGTCTGGACGGGCAAATTTAACTCTCATTTCCCACCAGGAAGAGGAAATAACCAAAGGCTCAGCGTGCCGTGCCGGAACCAGATTAGGGCCTGAAGCCATCCTGCGGTGTTGCGGCCAGCTCACAAGAAAGCGAGTTGAAGAAAGGAGCTCAGGGGCACTGTAATTCACAAACCTGCAGAGTTATAATGACAACTATCGTCCAAAAATATACTGAAGTAAGGCTGCCAAGAGGACTTGAAAGCGGGGCAGAATTGCAGGAAACCGATTTCAGGAGGTAGACTGGAATTGCATCGAAAGCATAGGAAAAGAGGCAGAACGTCCACAATGATGCACTTGGCCAAAAAGGGCGTATGCGTTTTTTCCTGAATATATTCAGGAAAAAACGCATACGCCCTTTTTGGCCAACCAAGCAAGCTTGCAAAGGAAATCTGCACTACAATGAAGTCTCACTTCCCCCCGGTCAAAAGGGCCATCTGAAAAAAGTGTAAAATCCAGAAAGGCAGGACAGGCCATGGAGAACTGGGAGCCTTGTTATGCTGATGGGCGGGATGTAAATTGCCAACAGACACTCGGGAGAAGTGTATGGTGTTTCCTGAAACATCTAAAAAACAAAGCAACAGAGCCTAGGGCACTTCCACTTATGGTCCTATAGCTTAGGGAAATTAAAATCAAAAAGATACAGCCACCCCAATGTTTGGGACGCCTCTGTTTACAAGAACCTCGTTTACCGTACAAGTTCAATATCACAGAAAGTGAAAAATGGATAAAGAACTTGTGGTACTTACGTACAATGCAGTATCACTCAGCAGTGAAATCTATGTCATCAGGCCGTAGCAGCACAATGAGTGGATTCAGGTACGATGATTCTAACTGAAATAAGTCACACAGAAAAAGAAACATCATAAGATATCAGTAATACACGGAATGTAAACTTGGCTACACAGGAACTGAATTACAGAACAGAACAGGGTCTCAAATTTAGAAAACCAACTTATGCTTGTTTAAGGGGAAAGGTGAGTTGGGGTGCTGCATAAAACCAGAGATTGAAATGAGCACAGATAAAGTTCCTTAAGCCAAATATGGAATAGACAAGAGCTACTCCTTGCTCAACGAAATGACTCAACACCGCATATTAAACGCCTAAGAGTGTACCTGACTCTTAAGTATCTTAAAACCTATG